>NW_024582091.1:24303134-24411198 GCF_017639235.1 Corvus kubaryi | reverse complement strand
GGGGTGTTTTTGTTTTTAATTATTAGAGTCTGAAGATCTCTGGGTAGATATATTGTGTTTATAAAGTGGTATGTTTTTGGGGTGAATTGTTAAATTTTGGATGTTAGGGAAAAAAAATTATTTCCTCAGCTGCTGCTTTATATAAATTAAAACAAACATATAGGTTTGAATGAGAACAGAAGCTGACATGTAGGTATATAAATAGGCATGACACAGAAGCAAAAAGCCCAGGTTGAGTTTCTATGACTCCTTTGTGATGACCTCTAAGGGTTATCACTGTTGAATGCTGGCAGAATTGTGTGACCAAGAGACATTTGCCACTAAGCCAGCACAAGGAAGCTCTGGAGAACCTCCTCCAGGCGTTGTGCTGGGAGCTGAGAGAGATCCCCTCATCATTCCTGGAAGAGGAGTTTGTCCTCCAGTTGACAGCAAAGGATCTCCATGGAGTCCTCAGCAGTAGGTCCCCTCCATCAGGAGATGCTGCAGGGGGACACCTTTGTATCCATTCCAACACGAGGGTCAGGATGTGCATCAGCTGATCAGTGCTCTTGGAGAATGGGGGCAGTGAAACAAAAATTGGATATAACTAGAATATAATGTTACTGAAGTTGGTCAAAACCCAGTAATTCATTATTACTGGCTACACTACTGGTGGCATTGCACCTGGCATGCTGGTTTAAGCAAGTGTGCTGTCCAGAAACTTCCATTACCTTGTGGAGACATGAGTTGTTATATTAGAGTTCTTCATCTTAGGAGGTGGTCATAAGAAAGTTTAGTGCTGAAACTAGAAGAGTTATACCAGAAATAAAATGCATAAGGTCATTGAAAATGCTTACACAAGCGTGTGTGGTTATTAGGTTATAAAAAACCCTTTAATTTAGTAAAATATCTGCTGTTTAGGAAAGGCTGGAATTCATATAAAGGTTGCTCTGGGACTTAAAATCTATTAAAAAGAATTATGAATAATTACTTGTGGTAAATGTTACTGACATCGAGTCATAGGGTCTGATGTACATTGGTTTAATGTTCTAAATAACAGGTCTTAAAATCCAGATTCTTCTACTTGCAAGTGTCCCTAATAACCTGATAAATTAAATCTTAGATTAACACTTCGTTGGATTAAAGTAATCAAATACATTCCTTAGAATCTGCATGACTCTTTTATAATGGTTCAGCTGTGTTTTTCAGAAATAATTAGAAACTAAAAAATTTTGAAAATCTGGAGTCTCACTTTCTCATAACTTCTGAAGAATGGGTTAGTTTTTCTTCTTCTGCCTTTTTCTTTCTTAGCTCGCAGAAACAGCGTTGCTGAGCAAAGATGGGTGTGGTGCTTTTGTGTGTCTCCAGCGCAGGACATGGACAGCAGCTGTTGCTGTGGGTGGAGAGAGCAGATCAGGAGAATGTGGCTGGAAGGGCTTGGGATGGACTTCTGTGTACTGAGGGGGTGTGAGCAGCTACTGCTTATTTTCAGGAGCATCCCTTGCTCCACCTGCGTTGTGGGGCGAGTGTCATAGTTACGGTTTAAGGATCGATCTTCAGTAGGATCTGTTTTCTCTGTAGGCGCTTTTCTTTAGTGTGAGGAGCCTGAGACTTTGGATAAGAACAAGAAAATCTGTCTTCTAAAGAAAAACCTGTTAAGCCACAGCTGAGGATGACAGATTTTACCCATGAAATCACTGAATTGCACTGTACATTAAGCGCCTGTACCCCAGGTAAAGAAATCTTCTGTGAGGAGGAGAACTTCTGAAAAGTTAATATTAGTGACTATGTAAGTATAATATGTTTTATTGGGAAAGTCAGTTCAGCATTTCACAAAGTGTGTTGTGCTAGAGAGTGATGGAATGCCATTTCACTCGAGCATGGCATGGAAATTTCTGTGCAGAAGTCGTAACAAGGCCCTCTGGAAATATTCATTTCGCAGCCTATAAATAGGTGAGACCACCAGCCCTGTAAAGGGTTACTAGGTTGCTGGCACTTTCTGGGCAGGCAGGGAAGTCATAAAATGAGGATTTCTTTACCTGGTTGTGGAACTGGAAAGAGAAAAACATTGCTTTCAGAACTGGGGAAGAGAACTGAGCGAGAACTCCAAAAAGACATGAGGAGCAGTGTGCCTTCAGAAGACCGGAGTGGAGGCTCCATGGGTGTCTTCTGAAGGCTGGAGAGCCCAGCTGAGCGAACAACAGAGAAGGATTTTACTCCTCCAGAAAGGTTCTCTGACTTCCTGTCACAGACAGTGCCAGAAGGTTGGGTACCCACCATTTGTTGAGACACCAAGTCTTCTGAATTTGATCAAACAAGAGTTTACATTGCAAAGGATCTGAAATATCATTAGTTCCACATTGAAATACACTTTAAATTTACTTTCATTTCTAAAATAGATATGAAACTCTAGAACCTGTGATTATGCTTAACTGCTCGAGCTTCTGGGATTTGGCAGTGACTTTAATTCAATTTTTCACTACTTAAATATTAACTAAATGGAGTAGATCCGTGGCTGGTTGTGAAACAAGACCAGTTTGAAATACTAGTGATGTGTTATTGGTTTGACCAGTATCCATGGATCAGGACCATGAGTACAAAGGTAGCATTTCCCCCAATATATCTGCTCTTGCCTGTGTTGGAAGAGATGCTCTTTCTCACCTTCCTGAGAGGAAGAATGACTTTGCACAGATCAGTTTAGGTGCGTGGACATAAGGCTTATCAGCACATGCAGAAAATATTTCTTTGACTGATGGGGTACTGTCAGATGTAGAGGAGCAGGCAAGCAGAACAGATTAGAAAAAATAATTGTAATATAACTTGTACAATAAAAACTCAATAGGTTTGTGCAAAGAACAACAAAAATCAGCATTGTAAAAGCAGCAAACAGGAATCATACTCTGCAGCCATTCACATAAATATCTTTACTATGACAACAAATTCAATATAATTTTCTACTCATTTCTGAAGCAGCGTAAGTTTTTAGAATGAGAGCTCCATTTACTGTGAATAACATGATCCTCTTTCAATTTAGAAAACAATTAAAGATAGTGGTTACTGATGCCTCAAAACCTAGGAAATATCCAAGTGTTTCCAACATTTATTGTTGGGTAGGTAGAAAAGAGTAATATGGTCTCTACAAGAATATATTCAAGACCTTATTTAAACAGCATTATGAATATACAAAAATGTAACAAATACACTACAAGCAGGTGACTGGGGCTTAACCTGACCTACTTCTGCTTGCAGTTTCTACAGCTGATGCTACTGTTTAGAAAACACAATTTTCCCGAAAATTGGTAGACAATAAGAAGAAAGACTTGCTTTTAGCTGCTCTTCTAGATCACAGGCAGCTTAAATCAGGGGACAAACATATTCCTCAAGTAGATTTGGCAAAACCTTTTGCTTGTTTTTCTGCAGATCTGAAAAAGAAAAGGCTTGGAAATCATTCTGTCAGCTCTCAACACATGGAAGTGTTCAGGTACACCTTAGTAAGAAATATGTTTAACTTGCAGGGAGCAGGAGCAGGATCAGGAAGTATTTTACAGCTCCTGTAAGTTATTTCTGTCCATTAGGTAAGGGTTCAGTAATTAAACTTTGTTTATTTAAGGATGAAGAAGAGACTCTTTCAGTGATTGCATAATGTTTCTCTTTAACAGAATATAGTATGTTTTCTGATAGTCTTAAAATCAAAATAGTCACATCCTGACTGCGGTACGTTAGAAGAACTTCTATAAATACATTAGACCATTAAAAAATTGATGATCAATATTTTGGTTGTAAGTGCACCTATGCACAAACACATCATTGCCCATGTCTGTACTAGCTCTGAAATACCTGACTTCCTTCTGATTCTAGAAAATGAATCAGAAGGTTAATTTGGGTTATTAACATTAGGTTAATTTGACCACTTTCCCCAAGAAAACAGTGCAGACTCCAGGCAATTCTACTGTTTACTAGAGCTTACAGATTTGACAGAGGTTGGACACTGTCTGAGCAGTGTTCTGTACTGAGAGACCAAGGAGAATGTGTTTACATGCTGTGAGAGTATTATTTTGGTAATGATATAATTTTCAGACCTGTAAAACCTTATTTTCTGGATTATTCAAAGTCTACAAGTACTACATTCATATCTACTTCTATAATAGCTGAAAGACTACTTCCCTTGAGTAAACTGACTTGGGCAATCTAAAGAAAACGTAGAATCAGTACAATCATTATTTATAGCTTTGAACTAATTTATATTGCATGTATAAGGAATGGATTTTTTAAAAATCTAAAATGGATAAATGTTACTTTGAGTAATAGATAATTATATGTGAGGGCATAAAACTTGCCTTTGCCGGAAAAGTACCTGACCTGTTGAGAAACATTTTCCTAAAAACTCTCTTAAATTGAACTTTGTCAATGAAATAGATTTTTGTAGGGGAATGAATAGTTTATTGTGTCTCAGGTGATTATGACAAAAAGGACATCTCACCTCACAGTAAGTTTAGGCAACAGCAAAAGCTTTCCATCAAAGTTTCTAGGCTTTCAGCAGATTCAACAAGTATCAGTAAATGCATGTACTGAGTTGAATTCTGGAGGAGAGGTGGTAAATTATTTCGTGGGATCCTTTTAGCTTTGCTTTCTGTTATTCATTCTTTCCCATCACCTCACCCACTCTGCTCCCCCTATCCCCCATCAAGGAGCTGATATTTAGTCCTTTTCAAAAAAGGAGTGAGTTTAGACATCCCTGAAAAATCTGTGCCACTTTGGTTATAGCCCTGAGGTTTCTGTATCACAAACAATGAGTCAACTATTAAATCAGGTGCCAAAGCACCTTATGGAGTTGGCTCTTGTCTAGGGCTTTGTTTGTGGATATGCTTTCCTCTCACTGTCAGACTGAGCACGTAAATCCCCAAATGTGGGCTTTCTGCCCTGGCCCATTTGCAGAGTCAAAGCCACTCAATCCCCTCGAGGCAAACCAGGCAGACACTACTGGCTTATTCACGGGGAAAGTAGATTGATAAACCAACCTTTAAAGGCCATCTGGATTCGAGATGGGATGGACTAGATGAATTCAACTTGTCTGACATACCCTTCTTAAAGGAACTTGTCCTCCTGTGATTTTCATTTCAAACAGAGAAGTGCTCATGCCTGACAGACAGTATTTTGTCTTTGGCATTCTTAGAGTAATGGCTTTCTGCCTCAGGATCAGGTTCTAATCCATTTGTTTCTCTCTTTGAAAGAGCATGACAAAAAGAGAGGGTAACCAGGGCAAGCATATACATTTTAAAATACATTCCAAAGCATTTTAATGTTATTCATTAGTAGCTTCACCCACATTTCACCAGCTGGTGTCTAGCCTTACTGAGGAGTGTTCTGTCAGATTATAGTTACATTGTAATTTCCTGGGCACTTCAGATCTTGAAATTAGGCTGAGTGCCCTATAATTCTCTCAGGCTGTACCTAGTAGCCTTCTTTGGCAGTCAGGTAACACACTTGCTTTCTGTGTGTTTGCTAAAGGTTTCAGATTGCTTTGTACTATTTTAAACAATGGTATCTTGATATTCTTTAGACTTTGTTTCAGTGCTTGGTGCAATTTATGTTGCATTTAATCAGTGGTGCCTGCGAGATTGTCTTTGTTCCTTTACAATGTAAGTTAATTCCCAATAACACTATTTAAAATAATAGCTAGCTTGCAAAGTCAGAAAAAGAACAATCTCTTTGAAAAATCAGGATAAGTGAGAATGAACACAACTTTACTCCTTGATTTACAAATGGAAAAATAAAATTTGATGTATAATTACTTATTTAATCTCTAACTGAACATAGGCACTAACTTTCTAATGAGCGCAAATACACGTATTAATTGAAAAGTTAAAAAATATATTACAGATGTTTAGGGGTTTGTTGATTAACCAGTCTGGTTCTTTTAACCAGTGGCTCAAAACTAATAACGAAATAAGCACATTGGACAATGTTACATCTGGGGAGTGCTTAAAGAGGAGGAAAAGGTTGTTCTTGCCTTCTGACCGGCTACAGCCTCTAGTGGAGATAACTTGAGGACTTCCACAAATGCTGATGGTATGGGTCTTAATGGGAACCTACACTGAAGCAGAAATTCAATTCAGTTTGAATTTGTATTGTATTTTCTCTCCCTTCTGGACATGCATACTGGAATCTGGCACTGTCTGAGAGGACAAACTGTCTGAAGGACTCAAGATGGACATGTAGGGATCAATCAGATAAAATATAGGATGCAGAAACAATTCAATGAAAATTAGTTATTTGAACCACAGCCACGTCGAGCCTTTCCCCTTCTTATAGGCAGCCATAAATCTATAAAGATTAAACTATCCTTCCCTTCTCAAGTTTTGCCAAGAAGTTACACAGAACTTCCTGATCAGCATTTTTCTTGATGCTTTTTGCAAAGCTTGGTGTTATAACTCATCTTTATTTAAGCCTGGAATAGTGCCAGAGGAGTTGTAGCTCAGTCATTTCAGGAAGCAATTTCTGACACTTGCCCAGTCCAAAAGGAAATAAAACTTGCAAAAAATTTATTTGCAATGTCTGGATAGCTCCTTGTGATTGCAGCCTTTGCAAAAGAGAGTACAGAGGCTGCTTCCTCCTGATGCCTCCAGGAGAACACACCACCCTGATGGTTCAGGGAAGAGGTGGAGCTGAGGTGTCACCCTCAGCATTAACCCAGGTGTGTCTGGCCTTCAAGGGAGGGAATAAGGCCCTAAAGCCAATGGTAAAGTCCAGCTTCTCCTGCTCTACTCCTCTACACCTCCACCTGAATCTTTTGGCATCATTAAAATCAAAGGGAACTGGTGAAAAGTCTGCCTAGAACTTTCTAAAATCCTAATCAGCCTCCTTTCAGGTCACATAGCATTGATAGCTGGGAATGGCCCTGGTTTCATCTTTTTTTGATCAATACAACTGCATCAGAGGCTGCTGGTACCCGGAGGGAGGGAAGTGGGTGCAGTACAGTGCAGGTTTATGCATCTCAATGAGCTGTGTGACCAGAACACAACAGCACGGAGTGTTTGGGATACACAGACCCTCAGAAACAGAGACTAGCAGTGTTCAAAAGAGTCTCATTGTTGAGAAGTCCTAGCCAGGCAGCTCTGCAGCTTTTTGTAGGTAACATTTTCTAGCTCTTACGTTTTATGAGCGATGCTTAGGCACAGTAGAAGTGGCCAGGGTGTGAAAAGAACAAACAGTTCAATGTCAAGAGCAAATCATGTGGCTGCGAGTCAGCCTGCTTGCTTGCCGCACTGAAAGTGCAGCCAGGTTACAGCTGGAAATTCCCACTCGGGACATAAAATTAAAAACTGTTTTGCACCGAAAATAGCAGAGGTGTGGGAAGAGACAGTCATCCACTACAGCAGGGAAACCCCCATGTTCTTGAGAGGGTTTCAAGAAGGTGGGAAATCAGATTTTGGGGTGAAGGTGAAGTGGCAAAGGTACCTGGAGACTTCAGTGCAGTCTGCCAGAGATCTGGAGCTGGAGGCAGCTATTGACCGAGCCACTGTGCTGTGCTGCCCACACCTGCCTCCAGGCTTTCTCTGGCAGCAGCCCTATCCCACTGAGCACCCCAGTCCTACTGCCTGTGCCTGTTGCCCTGCTGCCTCTGGGCAGCCGCCGGCACACAGCAGGTGGTCACAGCAGGGCCCAGTCAGGCACTGGGGACTTGCTGCCAAAGCCTGTTTTGCACAGGCACATTCTGGCAGAAGAAACTCAAAGAGCTTTAGGGATGTTTATTTTTACTTCCACCCTTCTTCTTGCTTATTTTTGGCAAAGGTATATGCTGCACTTGCTTTAGCAGAGGATTGATGAAATGTAGCTGTCCCTTCTTGACGTTATGCTGTTCTCGGGGCAGCAGGACTCACTTCTGCTTTCTCTCCCTGTTTAACAGTTAATGATCTGGAAAAAAAAAACAAGGGGTAAGGTGACATTGGCAGCGCTGCAGCTCCCGGGGGAGACGGGCTCTCTGTGGGAGCTTGTGCCCTCTCTGGCTGTCAGGGGCCAGTAAGTAAAGTAGCTGCTGGTGTTCCCAAATAGCAGCCACTTCTCATTACATCTTTTATCCTTGAGACTGGAATGGGAAGGTAATACTGGGAACTGCAGAATATCTTCTTTGAAAGCCATTCTGAACAAGGCTTGACTTAATTTACCATTCTGGACTTTCAGAAGACATACAATTTTCTCTCAGAAAATGTATGTTCAAGAGATATAAACAGCCAGCTGCTGTTCTAAAATTGTCACCTCATCATAACTGCTCAGGTATCAAGAATGTCAGCAGTAGAGCAGGTCGATGAGAGCAAGGGACTTTACCTCCCACCCTGGATAGAAACACCATGATCACAGTAACGATATTCTGATTCTCTAGTTTATAGCAGAGAAAAGAATCAGAGGTGTCAAGGAAGATATTTCAGTTCTATACTCTTAAAAATGTTTCAAGACTATTTATATTTTTCAGTTAGGTGAATTGCTGGAAGATTAAAAGTTTTATTTCTTCCATGAATCCAAGTAAATGTGAAGCATTGATTTAAAAATAAATAAGCATTGATTCCTTTAGTCTCTGTCGCTTTAACACTCACAGTGGCAGCTCTGCTTGGAGAAGGTGAACAAGGTACTTTGCTGGCTTTTAAGTCACACAGAAGAGAAGACAAGGTTCTTCCTGCTCAAATTCTTGATGGTGCACTGCAAAATGATATGATAATTACATCACGTTGAGCACATGTTCACAAAGTCAGCAACTCAGTTTTGCTTAGCTTGCAGTATGCCATGGGCATTTAGGGATGCTTTTTCGTTTGCTGGTGAGATGGAATCTTTTACATGTCAGTGTGGCTTTGGGACTGTAGTCTGGAGATAATCAGGAGGTATCTGCATGGTATTTTCAGTTAGACCTTCTCCTTCTGCTCCTTCAGCCAAATCATACATATATACTCTCAATACTATATTTCAGGTTTGGTATCAGTCTCTTTTGCTATCCCTTTGTTTCTGAGAAGAGTTCTACTGCATTTTTTTACTGAGGGATGATCAAGAAGTGCAGTCCCCAGGCTTCAAAAGCATAAAAATATTGTTGGTTCAGATGCTTCACTTCAGAAAGGTGAAACCACAGCAATTCAGACTTCTCAATTTCCCTGTGTCCCATCATGTGAGACACCTTGAGTTAGGTTATTCGATCTGGAAGGGCAAGGTGCTTGCACAACTGGTCACTTGTGGGGGAATGCAACGAGGAGGCCCAGGCTGGTGTGTCTGCTCCCCTGGTGAAATAAGAAAGGACGTGGGGCTCAGTGATGAGCGATGCTGCAGTGGGGTGGGGAGAGGCTGTGGCACGGTGCTGCTGCCAAGGGCACCAGTGGTGCTGGAAGAGCAGTGCAGGGCTGCAGCCATCAGACAGGTCTGATCTCTGGACATGGACCTGAGTGGGCCCAGGGGATTCGGAGTCAGATTTGGGGAAAATACTTCCTCACAGTACTCATGGTGCTTGCTAAGTCATGAGCTCTTTAATTAATTCCCAATAACCATGATTCCAGGTCCGGATCAGCATTCATGGAGGCTGCTGGGAACTGGTTGCACACTCACTACTTGTGCCAGCAGGTTTCCTCATGTGAGCAGTCCCTGGTAACTGTGGTAAAGGATGTGGGCAAGGCAGGCTGGTCAGAGCATCTCTTTGGAAGTCATTGAAAGCTTTAGGAAAGAGACTATCCTGTCTGTGAGCTGACTGTGGAGGAGGCAGGGAGTAACTATTGCTTAAAATGCAGCTCCAAAATACAGGAACCTCTTCTAGTTTCACATTTCATGCTCTTTAGGACATGCCTACAGAGCACAGCTTATTCTGCTATGACCTGTCAGGTAGATAAAGTGGAACAAGATCATTAAAGTGGGTACAGTATAAAGAAAGCAAGATTTGTATAGAAAAGTAGTAGCCCTTGTTACAGCAACCAGTGTACTAGAAAATAAACAGAGAAGTTTTCAGGTACTTGGGCCTTTTCCCAGATTGTCTGCTCCTTACACAACCACAGGTACAGACATGGTTACTACAACACTGTGGATGTGCTGTAGTAACACAGCCGTTCCCAGGTGGGAAAGGAAATACATAGGTAGCAAGTCCTGCAGTGGGTGGTTGTATTTAAAAAAAAAACCAAAACCCCCAAAAAAACCCCAAACAACTGAAGAAACCCCACAAGCAAAAAAACCCCAAAGTAAACCACTTTAACTAAAACAACTGAACTCTTCCCAGCTCAGTTCAGCTTTAAATCAGAATTCAGAGCAAAGTTTCTCCTGCCACGTATTACCAAAACACGACTTTGCAAACAAGTTCAAATTTTCCACATCCACTTCTGCAGAGCAGAGAAGAGCATAAGCTTTTCCATTGCACTGTAAAGCTGGTAATTCCTTTTGCTGACAGATCAAGTTACACAAGGCATGTACACCTGGATGCTTGGTGACAACTGGTATCTGAAGGTTCCATCAGTGCTCCTGCCTGCAATGATATGAGGTCAGGGCAGGCTGGAAAGTCCAAGCAGTCACTCTGAAAATTGATAAGTTTCATACAGTTGTGAATAATATGGTCATACATTTGTTTTCCTGATGCTTGTCGTATATTCTCAGTGTTTTTATGCAGTGTCTGGATTTCATGCTATCTAAAATGTCCACATCACCAGTTCATCAATATGCCATAGGAATTATAAATGATGAACCTGGAAGGTTTTGACCACTGGCTAGAATGTAACTGGAATTCAGAGAGGAATATGTTTTAGTAACACAATTATTTATGAAAAAGCTAAAAAACCTCATTATTCAACTGATTGTCTGCAGCTTGGTGACCAAGGAGTCCATTGAAATGCGCAAGGCAATTTGTGCTTTGCAAACACCATTGATTTAGTCTGGCTGCCAAATTCAGGAATTAATGCTGTAGCGATTTGTGCATGTTTCATGTTTTCATAGCCATAGATCTGGAGACACAGCTCCAAAATCAAAAACAAGCCCTTAAATTTGGGAGGAGTGGGGGAATACTGAGCTCCACAGAGCAATGATGAAAGACTAAAATGCTGGATGCCATTCAGCCATGCTTGTTAAGGCAGATTGTACTTTTGTTCTTGGGGGCTATTTTCTAGACTTTTAAAAAATTTATTTCTTTTACTTTCTTCCAACAGAGCGGCAAGGAAATATTTCAGAACTACTATAGCCTCGCAGTGGTATTGACTTTGAATTTAATTGAGTTTCTTTATGCATTTGAAATTATGAGGAGGTCATTAACTGTGAGGTTTGTATTGGGCTAAGCACACTGAGTAAGAAGTGGTCATGGAGAATGCAAAAAACATCTCCTAAGCAAGAGAACGCTTCAGATGTGTGAGGAAAAAAGTTTTGGCTTTCAAACTGGTGGAATAGAAAATAGTTCTTTTAGGACACTCAACTGAAAAGTTGCTTATTTGATCTCCCAAGAAGATGGAAGATCTTTCAGCACAAAATGCTGGATTAGGAAGGAATCATTTCTGTTCTGAGAGTAAGGGAATACTGCAGCTGAGATTTTTATTCTACAAAGACATATAAAGGGCTAGCAGCAGAACATTGTGCTACTGCATTGGCAAGATGACAAGATTTGAAAGTGGCAGATATTAAATAAACAGGTGGAAATACAATTCCTTAAATTGGGTTTTGTCTCTTTTTATTTCTCTATTTTTCTCACTTTCTTTCATTATTGCTGTTAAGGACTAATTACGTTACGATTTGTATTGCAATGTGTAAGAATAATTGGTCCTGTTTCAAAGCACATCCTATAAAAGGACCATGTTACAAGGCATTGATGGGAAAGTGCTAAATCCATTCTTGTTTGGTGTGCAATATATCTCTGGTAAGACACAGTACAAATTTCAAGAATGGGTTTCTGTGGTTTTGATTATTTATGCAGAATAACATCCTGCTGAAATTTGGGATCATACCAGAAATCGAAGATAGGACTGCATCATTAATGCCTGAATTTATGTGGAATAAAACAACTTCAACCTTTAACTGCCCTTTGATATTTTTAATGTAACATTTCCTATAAAAGAAGGAAAGTTAAGAGCAAGGATATGGATACACACAAAAATTGTTTTTGCTTTAAAGGTTCATTTCACTCTACCTTCCTCTTAAGTGGAAAACCTACTCATGGAGTAAGATTTTTGGGGTTTTTTTGAAGGGGGGAGGAGTAGGCAAAGCAGCACATGGTCAACTATTAACCAGAGTAATGTCAGAAACCACTTGTCCATGCTGAAGAAAGGCTGCAGGCATAAATTTGTTTAATGTCTCCTGCCTTTAGTTGCAGGGCAGAAGGAAGGTTCCTCCTCTTGGAGCGTTTCTGGTGAGTAGGCAGCCTCTGAGCTGGCTAGGAAAACTCTGCGGCTTCTACCTCTGGGAGAAAGGGACTGCCGGGAAACAAATGGGCACCCATTTAACTCCAAGCCATGCCATGGTGAATAACACCAACTCACATGCCCAAGGACATGAGGGGAAATAATTTAGCTGCTTGAGCCAATGTGAGGGTCCTAGATAATAAACAGAGAAACTGGAATTGCTAATTTATGAATGTAACTGCAATATAGACGGCGTTTCTGGAACTTGATGGGAATTTCTGGTGATTGAAATCTTTAAATCACAGGTAAAAATCTCTTAAGAATGGCTTAGTGGACAGAAGGGACTAAGAAATGGCACAATATGACCAAAAACTAAAAAAATACATGAATAATTTACTAGTGACAAATAACAAAGAGATTATCTCATGGACTGATTCCCATTGTGAAAAGAGCAAGATGGAGTAGGATTTTCCCTCTGTGAGAGAAAAAAACCCTACTTTTTATGAGGAACAGGTGACTGGCTCTTTCAGTTACTATCTATAATGTATAGGAGGAAAAGAAAATTGTGGGTTTTGTGGGAGACATTAATCCAAACGCCATATGCTGGCAGTCTCATGCTGCCAGCACTGAAACATCTTCAGAATCACTAAATAATATTCTTAATTTTCTTTCTTAAAGATGATAGCTCCAGACATCAGGGAAACTCTAGACTTTTGCCTCAGCAGAGGAGAGGAAACACAGTAGTAAAAATTAGTGGTACAATAAATAAAAATGTTCATAACTTGATTATGTTTGTTCAAGGAAAACAGAATGCAAATTAGTAGTTTTAGCTGGCACAATTTCACAAAGTGGGAAACAATTCTGAACTAAGTCATTTGGGGGAAAAAATGTAAGTTATAATTGTAAAATGTCTAAGAATATTTTACAGGCTGCCTAATAAGCCATAACTGAGAAAAAAATAAGGGTACATTAGTTTCAAGAAAAATGACAATATCCTGGCTGAGAGGGAACTGTTAAAACAATAATCCTCCTCTCTGTGAATATAAAACAAGTAGAAGAATGGGGAAGCTGAGAGTAACAAATACAGGACATAAAGTTCTAACTGGAAAAGCTGATGCACCTCTTTCCATAGGGTAAGCTACTAAATATGAGGAATAAGGTAAGATATTAAACACTTAGGAAAGCCTAGGGCTTAAGAATAAAAACCCACCTTCCCTCCTCAGCCCAGCTGGGCTTCTGGTCACCTACTGGTGCCGTTGGTAAAACAAAATCTTTGTCACTAATAGCAGAGAAAGGACTTAAAGGTATTTATAGATACAAAACAGAGATGCCATAGCTATTTCATATGACTGTGTATCTTGCGCTCTGGTAATAAATTGGGAGGTTGCTAAATTGCAGCTAAACATTTGAAAAGGCATAACTTCCTTCCAGGAAATGTAGCGGGCTGAGAAGCCTCTGTGGTGAGTGGTGGTGTGGCCACCAGGGAAGCCCTGAGGAAGGAGGGGAGGAAGATACATCCCAGACCCATTAGGACTTCAGCGGGCACTGCCAGCCATAAGTCTGTTAGATCTTAGTCAGAGGAAAAATAGCAGAAACCACGATGGGGGGACTGGAATGATAACAATTTGAAAACGATATATTGAGTGTCAACAGATTGATAGAAACATTTTCCTGTCAGACTTGAGAGGTTTGTAATGTTGTTATAAGAGGTGGCTGATATATATTATAATGTTGCCACTGTATATTTAGAGTTGTAGAGTGATTTTTTTTTTCCTTGGATGGTATTTGACACTTGTGTAGAAATTGGGAGTGATAGAAAAGCAGTATAGCACACTAAAATAAGTAAAACCGCCTTCAGCAGGATAGTAAGAAAAATTATTGACTTCAAGTGGAGTCTCTGAGTACTGGCCTTCTCCTTGTAATGTTTCATCAAACTCCTGAAGTGCAACCTCTGCCCTGAGGCCTGACCGAGCTCTCTGAAGTAGTGACATGGGTAGAGAGCTAAGTCACTTCTGAAATAGATCAGTTTGAAAATTACATCTTCAGTGTCCCTGTGCAGCTGGTCTTCCTCAGTTAAGCAGAGAAAACCAAACCTTCCCAGATACCAGTAAAGACTAATATATTGAAAATAGAATAATGTATCAGATGTTTTAAAAGTGGCATATGGGTAGGAACTTGACAGTGTTAGCCTTATAGAAACAGTTAGATATCTCCAAGGGATATTCATGAATAATGAAACTCATTTTCAGGTTTCATCTTCGGAGAGTTCATAATGTTTCAGAACTGTTTCTTGGCAATGTTCTTTAGTGGTAATTATAGGAAAAGGTTAGTGCTTGCAGCAGGTCCTAGGAAAAAAAGACTTAAAAATGGAATAGAGCAATAGAATAATTAAGTAGTATTTAGTCTTTTTGTCCCCCACCCATACATTGTGCTGATACTTAGGGCAATGGCAGCAATTTCTGTCTGTAAGAACTGGAGCTTGAGATGAGTTAAATTCTCACGTATTTAATAAGATTGAAGAATGCTCTAAAATGGCTTTAAGGTGTTGTTAATTCAATAACACACTCACTCTGGTAATACTAGACTGCATGGAAATGTGATGTTTGTTTAGTGAGTTTGCTCATGAGAGCCAGAGCCAGTAGTTTAGGAAATGTCTGTGCTTTCAGAGTAAAGAATACCAGGAGAAGGAAATTTTGGACACGTCTATAGGGAAGAGTACCCATTACTACATTCACTGATGTCTCTTCTCGATAACAGCATGATCAGTCCACTTACACCAAGCAGAATGAGTTCTGAAAGGTTTTTTCCACCATCTGAGGTCTATCAATGAATTCCATATTTGTTGGCCAAATTCATTAGGAAATCTTGGGTTTGAATGGAACAAATTGAGTGGCGATGAAGGGCAGGAGTCAGAAATGGTCTACATGAAAACTGCTAAGGTTGCACAGAGAATAGTTACTTAAAGTTCCTCTATGCCATAACTTGTCTTAAGGTCTCACTTTTAAAGAAGAAAGGGAAATAATTATCTTCTTTATTTTCAGTTATGTTGCTAGTTCAGTGCAGGTTCAGCTGAAGTCTGTTTTTCACCAGGTTCAAAGTACTAAATAGATCTAGTCTTAATCCTTTAGTGCTCCAATTCGCTCTTGCTGAGGCAAGCAACACACCTCCCCTTCATCAGGCTGTTTGTAACTGTGCTTGAAGAGCAAATGCATTAGAATATTTTGCTGAGTTGCTTGCAAAAACTATTTCCTCCTTTGGTATTCCATTTGTCTCCTCTCATCTCTTAAGGCATGCTCACCTCCTCACCACTGTTCCTCCCTCCATGGCATGTATATGAAAAGGAGAATTTGATTTCAGAGAAAAACATGCTGTGTTCAAGAAATACACTTGGCACCTGCAATATCTCAGTATATATTCTGGGGACAAAACCAAGAGTAGTTTTGTTTAAGAGTAGTGTGTTTCACCAAGTTCCTCCCCCAAGAGAGATACTGGGAGGTGTAATCTCTTCTCCTTTTGGCTGAAGATGAGGACAGCCTCTTTGCTTGTTCTCTGAGGGGGTCTCTCTTGCCAGGATGTGCTGTGGTCCTGCTGTGCTGCCCTCAGGTGAGATGGTCTTCTGGCAAAGATGTGCAGCACTTTTGGCTACAACACAGAGTGAATGTCTTTTTGGCTTTGTAAGTGATTCTGTTAGATGGATGCTTTAAGTCCCAAACCAAAGAGGCATGAGCAGAGCTGTGTTTTTGTTCCACCCTGTTAGTGTTTAGACATGTTCTCCATAGCAGGCCTTGGGATATGTTATCGATCTGATTGCAATTGTATTTCACACAGCCCTTGCAGCTTTTATAAGTTCCTCACACTCTCCACGTGCATGCTGCTATGGTGCTCCAAGAACCTTGTGATTGATTTAAAGATTCAAGACTGGGATGGGAAATGAAGAAACATAAATTTCTCCCTGAGTCCTTTGAAGCCAATACTTCTGGAGAGGCACCAGGTCTGCCCTCAAATCTCTCCAAAGACAGCCTTTGCCCTGGTGTACTGGGCAGCCCTCTCAGGGACAGCTTTTCCTCCTAAATATGTTCTCTGACTTGTGTAACCAAGCAGGTGGAGTCCAGCAAACTTCCCACCTCCATTTGTCTGCAAGCAGGCTAGCTGGTGTCCGTGGAAGCAGGCAGATTGGCTCAGAGATGATGCTTCTTTCTGAAGGGCCTTTTGAGGTATTTTGTGCTCTCCCTGAGCCAGGCAAAGTCCACATCATCAGCGTGGTTGTCAGGGGACAGACAACCCTAAATGAAAGATCTGGGATGAAGTGTAGCTTACAGCTCAGTTCAACAATGTGGACATCCCTCTGCCTGTCACATTCCTGACTGGGGTTGCAATAGATGATTTTGTTGCTTGTCTATTTAAATACCGTGAAGTTAGATGTTTTCTTCTATAAAGGAAATGACATAGTTTTAAATGCTGTGTGAAAAAAGCACAGCACAAATTTTGCAACACAATTGTGCTTTTCCCCCCGGCTTTTCTGCCAAAGTTATATGACTACAATATCCTTTTAAAGTAGTATCATCTTCCCTGTGTAAGTGATGCCATTTCCCCTCATGGCATATCCTCTCCACTCCTCTGGGGCTAAGTCTTAATTTTCATCACTAAACAAAATTCTACACTTTTTGTATTAACAGTAAAGTAACGTAATGGCCCCTCTTTCCAACCCCAGTTGCAGTGACCATCTGCAGACCTCCCTGTTCAACTTTGGATGAACTTCAGCTGAAGTGTGAGAGCTGCTTTGGCTCCCTACAAGCTGTTCCAAGCCTCATTGTTGCTATTAGCAGTTTGTCTTAGTGACAAGGCTGCATTTTGCCTATTGAAGGTTCGGTTTTAGTGATTCAGCGTGTTTCCATTGTCCACAACTGAGAGTAGATCATTCAGGCTCTTATGTTTCCAGTGCTGTGGATACAATAGCTCATTATCCTGGGGTGGCTTTTTTGTTGGGGTTTTGGATAGATGCATAATAGATGCAAGCTCTTTTCAGGGGCAAGTTCTTTTCTTGATATCCATGCACAGTGTTTATTGCAATGGGATTCTATGTGATTTTAGCCTTCAAAGCAAGCCGGTCATGGGATAGAGTGAGGGCTGAAACCCCAAGTTATTTTAAGAAAGGCTTCAGCTCCTCAGCCTGTATCTAGCTTTGTCAATAGGTGATTGCCTCTACACGATTCATCTGGGCACAGGGGAGACTTACAGAGGCCACACAGGAGAAGATGGATTTTAGTGTCCTTTAAGTCCACTGGCAGCAGTGGCTTGGAAAATGATTGCAATGAGGAAAGTAAAGTTATTTGAAGGACACATTCTTTGTTTCTGATGACATGAAGCTGGGAGTTACTGTCAAAACAGTGGAGAGTTGGACTCTACAGGAAAAACTGGAAAACTCTGATAATCTGAATAGCAATGATGAGAAGGAGTGCAAGGTCATGAACCTAGAGGCTTAATAATGAGCTCCCAGCTCCTACGGGAAATGCTTATCCACTGAAAGCAACGAAGGCAGAACAAGCCCTGAGTGCACTGGTTAATCATAAATTGGCTCTGAGCTATGGGTATGGTGTAATGTGGCTAAGTAATGGACGAGTGTGACTCCAGAGTGTTCTGGAGAAGAATTTTTCAGGAGTGGCAGGGAAATATTAATGCTGTTCTGCTTGTAAAACTGCACCTGGAATTGCCTTTACAATACTTGTCACCTGTGTTGGAAGACATGGATTCAGCTGGAGCAGGTGCAGTGGATTAGCACAGGGCACTCTGCAGGAGTAAACTGTTCTAGCAGAATAAAGGCTAAGGAAGAATGTAACTGTGCTCTATAAATACAAGAGTGAATTAAACACATCAAGTGAGAACGGTTTATTTAAACAAAAAACCAATACTGCCTTGAGTAAACAGGTGTGTGTGGCTTGGCTGTGATTTAAGTTTCTAAACAAAAGGTTCTTGAATACTAATAGGAGAAAGAAACAAAAAATACTTGTTAGATTTTTATAATGGAGATGACTGTATGAAATGGTTATCTATGAAGAGAAATCAAGCCCATATGGTCCCTTTTGCAGTGTGTTCCTAGGCTTCCTGAAGTGTATTGATAAAAACATGCTTTGATCTTTGTTAAACATGTATTCTATGTGTCTGTGTCATACATTATATGTGCCTGAGTAGCACGTACTTTGGCACTTAAAGCTTGTGAATGAAGTCCTAAACACTCTGATCATGGACTAAATCAAGCTGCCTCTCTGTTCAGAGAGGTACAATTTATAAAAGGTACCCACCTTTCATAAAAGATTTCAACTTAGGAACGTGAAGTCAGGGACTCTCCTTCACCAGAATACTTCTGATTAGCTTTGTGTGTCCTTTCCAACTTGGAGTATTCTGAGATTATGTGTGCTTCCTCATCCCCAAGTCCTTCATCTCTTCAATCTTCCTCTCCCAAGTCTAGCTACTTGAATGAGCTTTTATGACACTTAATGCTTTCCCTCTTTTGTGTGCTTTCTACCTCCTGATGTTTCTCAGCTTGCCTAGATGACGTTTCTGTGCTTCTCAGTGTCACTTCCCAAGCAGAAACGTCCCCTCCTGGGTGACAAAGTGAAGAGCCTACAGCTTTTCCTCCATACAGTGCAGTGCAGGAGCTTTGGAACTGGTGTTAGCAGACAGCAGCTGCAACCCAGCAGTTGTGCCAGGTCACAGTACAGTGTGGGCAGGTGCTCGGTTGCTGCCAGCCAGTACTGAGCGCCTACTGCCTCTGCTCCTGCTCCCTTATCTTACACCCTCCTGGCAGCAGCCTTTCAGACAGTCTGTCCTCTGTCCTTTCCTTTCCACCATAATGCACCATCCCCTGAAAGGGGCCTCTAGCTGAGGAGTCCTCATTGTGCCCCAGGTGTCTGAACTGGCACACATGACAGTACCCTGTACACCATGTGTCACTATCAGTGCAGCAAGGCAGGACACACAAATCCCTTCATCACTGGCTCTCACACACAGTGACATACAAGAACAGTCTCTTCAGATGAAAAAGATTTAGTTTCCAGCTCTTTGAAGTCCATTTCATCACGTTGTGCTGTTGACTTGGCTTGTGACTCCCTACAGCACTTGCACCCTTACTGTGTGGGTATCAGACCATAGCCCACACTGTAAAAGGGCACAGGACATGGCAAAGTGCCCTGGCTGGGTTCCTGCTGCTTTCCCTGAGTGCCCTGCACTCCTGAGCTGAAGACACCTTTTACTGCTGTTCAACAGTGAGTACATGAGGATGCCTGTGCTGGGTGGGAAAAAAACCTTTCTTCTGCTTACAAAGAAAGGTTAGCTTGGAATCGCTTAATTGCATCTGGACGTTAGTCAATTGAAGGTGTGGTGAGCTAGTTAAGATTGTGTTTTTCATTTGCTGCCTCTTTCTAACATTCTTGTAACTGGATACCTTCTTTTTTATTTGAGAGACAGATGGAAAAATAACAAACTTAGATAAACGTTTTTTGTTCCTCTGACTTTTTTGCTTTTTTCCTTGCCCTCTCTGGTGGCATTGTGGGCATCAATTTAACATGAAGCATGACTGCCATGTAACTCCAGCTGGGATTTTTAGGCATGCTGTGCACACCTCTTCCTCCCTTTTCAGTTGCCTATCTGTATGCGAGTCCAGTGGTACTGCTGTCAGTATTCTGGGGGGAAAAGCTGAGGGGGAGGCCTGTGGGATTCCCCAGGTAGGGTACAAAGCCCATTCCCTATTGCAGCTTTCCAGACAGATTAGTTCCTGTGTGAATCATAAAACTCGTGGAGAAATGACTAACACTGTGGAAGGGGAAGTTATAACGAATTTGCAGTTGCATGATACTTGAAAACTAGAAATGCAGGAACAGAGAAGTAGCAGCACTCAGGTTAAATTTTGCTTTGAATTTCTCCTTTTCATGAGTGCTCTTAAAGAGGGCGAGGGAAAAACTCGTATGGGGAAACTGCATAAAGTGCAGTATCAGACAGCAATTGTATTTAAAAACATCTTAAGCAAAAGCTCTTAACAATTTTCCTCTTTTTTTATTTTTATTAAAAAATAACTTTTCCACTATACAATGTCCTTACAGGTTCTCATTACGTGAAGAAAAAACAATTTGCACCAAAATCCAGATTACTTGTTTGCTAAAGCTCTAGCTTTTGTTTCTTTCAGGAAACACTGGAATTATCTGGGCTCACAGTGTGCTAAGGTTACACCTACCTCCCACTGTGGCTGTGCTCAACACCATGAAACTTCCAACTCTATTATTTCAGTGAATTGTTTTTCAAGACAGCCGTACAATATGTTTGTATAGGCAGGGTTTTGGGGTTTTCCTTTTTTTATTTATTTTTTTAGCTCCAGATCTTCCTGCTCCTTGGAATTACTTTACTTCTGTAACAAGGGGTTTTGAGAGTCTAATTATATGGCATAGAAATTCTTCTGTTCATAACTCTGGAGCCATGACTTGGCCTGAGGAGAAGCTGCACAAAGCTCTGCTCCAAGATACCCCTCACAGCCACAATACCTATAGATAGGCTGGGGTGTTATGCTCCTTTGGGAACTGCCAGGGGGTCCAGAGTCAACTACCAGTTTTTCTAATATAAAGACAGCAGAAGTCTCTTAGCTATTCTCCTGCACAGTGTAAGGAACTCCTGCTTACATCCTCAAGCAGCTTGACCAAACTGGTTCCTAAGTTCTTACCTCTGGTTTGGTGAAATCGCAGCCTTAGAAAGGGGAGGGCAGAAAGAGCATAGGCGCACGTCCTAAAAATGCAAACCAGCTAGGAATGGGAGGAGGACAGAAACCTTGTTGGGGCTGCTATGAATCTGATAACCCAGAAATTTAATTATCTACCCAGGAGTTTGGTTTTTAAGTCTCTACAATTTTTAATTCAACTGCTAACATCCAGTTATAAATGCCAGGCAGAATGGGTGTCTGGTTGGTGGGTTACCTCCCCCACTGTGTATTTCGCCACACAGTCGTTCTATGCTCAGAAATCTGCCAGCAGCCAAAACTCTGAGGGACCTGTGTCAGAACAGGTAATTGCTGTGATCTTCTGAATGCTCCTTTAGAGACTTCTGCAGATTGGAATTGGAGCCCCACTTCTAAAAAAGGTAGTGCAGATACAGGCACCCTCTACCTACCCCTCCTCTAACTGCTTGGGAAATATGAGTGGGGATCTATGCCTTAATCCACTTTTCCCATCAGGTATCCCTTTATATCAGAGGAGGTTTTAAGAGAAAGACTGCCAAGCATAAGCAGTGATCTTTCGGTGGGTCAGAAGTCAGTCCAGAATTAATTACCAAGGGAAAGCACAGTTCTCAGCTTGTTCTCTTCCGTAACACTCCAAGGTGCTTCGTGTCTCTCCAGGAATGCTCTCCACAGCCAGGATTTAATCTCAAACTCTGGGCCAAAGACACTGACCTTTACTTTCAGAAACAGCAAGTGGTAGGTCTGGGTTTGGGATGTGATTGCACATCAAAGAGCAGCTATTCCAAGTATATATCCAGGTGTAGCAACTTGGATAACCTCACCAAGAGCTCTGGTCAGCAAGCTGCTGTAAGACAAGATGCATGATTACAGCACACCTAAATTACTCAACAAGTCAATAGCGAAAGTATTTTATTAGGATCCTCAATTCATCATTACCCCCTAATAGAAAAAACAAGTTCCCTAAAGACTATGGAAAAAGTCAGAGTGAGGCTGCAAATAGGCTGTACCTTGATTTTTAGTATTTAAAAATTTAATTTAGCTTTTTAAATGTGGGGGTTTTAGTTTTGTACCATTTTAATCGTGTGGAAAAGGTCTTGAAAAAGCTCACTTTGGCATACAGAAAATTCACCAACTCATCTGCAACTTTTAGAAATAAGCTTTTTCTATTTTACATGGGGGACAATACAGTATATGGCAAGATGTAATTCAGGAAGATTCTTTATGTTTCCATAGGAGATTCCACCTCAGTCATTTTCCTCCCTCTATACCTTTTACATCTGTGCTTATACATGCTGTAGACTATGATTGAAAGTGAATCTGATGCAAAAACATCTACAAATTTCATCCTTCGTGTTTTTAACTTTCAAGAAATGCAAACTGCAACATTTGAAACAGGTTAATAGTTGTTTAGTAAGTCTTCCAGTCTACAAGATATGATGGTTTGGAAATTCAGTTCAAATTACTATTGTGTTGAATGACATGAAAGAATAGATGGCATAACTCCTACAGGGAGTCACACTGATTAAGATCTCTTTCTTAGTAAGTATTTAAGTATTGATTATAAAGAACAGTGATGAAGGAAAAAGAAAATAACTACTCAAGGACTACTACTACACACCTTTCCCCAGAAGATACCTGGAATTCATCATTCTTACACGGATGTAATCTGTATGATTTGTAAATCCAGAGGTTATTTTTACCTCCTGCACAAGTTAGCTAGAAGTAGGGAATATTTCTGGTTTTTTTAAATGAAATAACATTGCCACATCTTGAATTTTGATAAAAAATGGATCTAAATGCAGGTGTGATTTAGCTTTCTCACAATGACCTTAATAAGCATCACGTGTAGATGAGGCATTAGGGATATGACTGAGTGGCGAACTTTACAGTGCTGGGTTGGACTTGATGACCTTAGAAGTCTTTTCTAATCTAAAGGATTCTGTGGTTCTATGTTATTCCCTTGTTTCCTTTTGTATTTAACTCTTGGTGAACAGATCCTTGATACCCTTTGTTCCAACAGAGCTTGTCTGGTTGTTGTCATTACAAAGTCTACACTCCATAAGGTAACTAAGCCCTTTGGCAACAACAGAGTTTTCACACAAAAGTTCAGGTAATTAATCGGTCAGATACCTTACACACCCTCTGGGGATGAAAAAATCAGCTTCACAGGCATAAGATACGTAATTTCAACTTGGTGATTTAATATCAGCAAGAAATGGCTCTTAATGACATAAGCATGTTTACTTAATGATTCACTTTGCCTTAATTACACAGTAACAACCTGTCTTGATTCCATCATGAATTACTGCATAACGTCGTCTTAGATCATTACTTCTGCAAAAGACAATTAATGGCAGAAATACATTTTTAGACCATCCCCACCGCTTTCTTACTCTAGCTGACTAGCAAGTCCCATGCTATGAAAAAGAAGCAGATTTCTGATGCTGAAAGACACCATTGTCATGCCTCTTTACTTCTTCTAGTTGAATCATTGGGAATTGTACTTGTTTTTCAAACCATTTGGCCACAGTGAGAAGCTGCTTCTCCTGGAATGAACGTCCGATGAACTGAAGCCCAACTGGCAAGCCTCTCTCTGAAAGAGCTGTAGGAACATTTATGGCTGGCAGTCCTGAAAGAAAAAAAAAATACACATGCAAAGACTTACTATTAAACCTTAGAGTAATTTTTGTATCAATTTTAAGAGAACAAGAAAAAAAATTATGTAGAGAAAAAAGATTAGCTAAAATAATTTGATTCAATGAAATGAATGCTAGATGATCACAAGAAATTATTAGAGAGATTTAAGGAGTCAGCATCCTCTGAAAAAGATAATCAGTTCTCCTTAGAGATTTCTGTCTCTGGAACAGATTCATCTTACCTGCAGCCCACACTCAGCTCCAAGGTGCCCCACTTTAAAATCTAGTCTTACATTTTCAAGGATTTAATAAACTATCCTTATACCTGGTTATCACTGCAAGACTTACACCATGGGGGTGAAATACCTTGATTCTAAAGAGAAGGTTAGACGGCTAAAGGGACCAGACATTTAAAATGACTAGGCAGGGGAAAACATAACTGAATTCCTGTCCCTACTCACCAGCCATGTTTGCAGCCTGTGTCAGGACGTCATCTTGAGCACTGCGGGTCCTGTTGTCTTCTTGGATGAATTCTGTGTACGGTGCTGCATCACTCAGAGTGGTGGGAGTGAGTAAAATATCAACACCACTCCTGAAAACCTTCGCAAAGTCATTGGCAATGAGACGTCTCACCTTCTGTGCCTTGACAAAATACTTCTCATAGTTCCTAGAAAGAAATAGGGACATAAGGGCCTGACACTTTAATTCCCAAAATACAGAACTTTATTTCTTAGTTACTGTGGAAAAGACAAGCCCAGTAATCCTTTTGGACAAAATTTTGACTCACACTGGTACTTGGGTTTTTGATATACCGGAAGCTTAGTCACCACACGTGTTTATGCTCTCATAGCAGTGAAGCTGTCAGAGAAAGAAATGAGGGCATACAGCTGAAGAAAGGTGAAAGGAAAACAAAACCCTAGTTTACAATAATTAACTAAAAATGAAAACAACACTTTTATGACTATTTGGAAAGTAAACTGCGTATTGAATTTCACAGAATCATGGAAAATGCTGAGTTGGAAGGGACACATCAATATCATAGAGTCCAACTCCTGGCTCTGTGCAGGACACCCCAAGAACCACACAATGTGCCTGAGAGCACAACTCAGACTGGCTTGGTGCTGTGACCACTTCCCTGGGGAGTCTGCTTCAGTGCTCAACCAACCCCTGGGTGAAAAGCTGGTATCTAACCTAATTTCACTGTAGAGCAGCACAGCAAAATATAGAACTACACAGGTCTGAAAAATAGGAATTAACCATCTAGGATTCAATCCAGCAAGATACTTGAAGCATATGAAAAAGTCCCATCATCTGTGGAGGACTCCAAATGGATTTAAAACTATGTATCTGATTGTAGTATACGTCTCTGTAGAATACTATAAAGACTTTACCCTTTTTTTTCCCCTCATGTAAACATGTGGTCTACGGATTTCTATCTTTACACAAGTCTGAAGCAGAAACACATTAGTCAGCTTCATGTCTATTGTTCCTTTTAATTTCATATGCAGAACTGGTAGATGTGGAATCTTAAATTCAGAGAACTTCAGTTTCAAAGGTAACTGTCATCTAAACCCTCAGCTATTTGGGAAAGAAAAATTAAAGTGAAAGAAAAATGGAGGGGTGTATTATCAACTGCTAGATGCTAGAGTGTTTATAGATAAAACAACTGAAACTGCCCAAATCCCACTTTGTTAGAGTAATCTAAAGATTTAAGATTCCAAGAATCAGCAATGAAAAGGGTTATAATCAATACACAGCAGATTTAAGCTAATAAATTATAATGGGAATTAGACCTTTTCCTACAATCACTTCAGAAGTCAACCTAGCTATTAATTTCAGAAAGTCCCTAAATGCCACATCTACATGTCTATTTAATATCTCCAGGGATGGGGAGTTCACCACTTCCCTTGACAGCCAGTTCCAACACTTGACAACCCTTACAGTGAAGACATTTCTCCTAATATCCAATGCAAACCTCATGGTGTGCAACATAAGGCTGTTTCCTCTTCTCGTATCACTTGTTACCTGGGAGAAGAGACCGACTCCTACCTCACCACAAACTCCTTTCAGGTAGTTGTAGGGAGAGTGATAAGGTCCCTCCTTTGCTCCAGGCTAAACAACCCCATCTCCCTCAGCCGCTCCTCATAAGACTGGTGCTCCAGATCCTTCAGCAGCTTCACTGCCCTTCTCTGGACACACTCTGGCACCTCAATGTCCTTCTTGTTGGGAGTGGCCCAGAATTTGGGACACAGCACTTGCCAGTGCTGAGTGCTGAGGGACAACCATTGCCCTGGTCCTGCTGGCCACTCTACTGCTGATCCAGGCCAGGATGCCGTTGTCCTTCTTGGCCACCTGGGCACAGCTGGCTCATGTTCAGCTGCTGTTGACCAGCACCCCCAGGTCCTTTTCCCCTGGGCAGCTTTGGAGCCACTCTGCCCCAGCCTGTGGCACTGCCTGGGGTTGTTGTGACCCAAGGGCAGGACCCGGCGCTTGGCCTGGTTGAACCTCACACAATTGGCCTCAGCCCATTGATCCAGCCTGTCCAGATCCCTCTGCAGAGCCTTCCTGCCCTCCTGCAAATCAACACTACCACTCAAATGAGAGTTGTCTGCAAACTTGCCGATCCCCTTGTCCACATTGTCTCTAAAAATGTTAACCAGAACTTTCTGAACAATCACCTGGTCATTTTAAAGCTTTGAAAAGCAAGATAAAAATAATAAGCTGTAAAAGGCACCATTTGCAGGAGACACAAATGGGTTTTCTCTACTACTTATTCTAAGAATGCTTTCTGAACCCTGCACTCTGTTCTTCAAAAGTAATTTACTGTAGAACAGGAACAGAACTCCCCTGTTCAATCTTCGTGGAAGCCAATTGTGTATTCCTTCACAGAAGAGTTAACTATGTGAATTTTAAAGCAGCCTTAGGAAAGCTGATCTGGACAGTTGTAAGCAGAGGGAGCACACTTGGCAGGAATATCGGCATTCCATAAAAGCTGGTTGTTGCAGACTGACTGACAACATTCCTGTCTCTGAGAGCAATTAGAAGTCACATCTGATGAATACTGTTGCTGACAGAGCTCTTTCAAAGTAAGCGCACTACAGAGACTGATTATATGCCTAATATTTTTGTTAGTATCTGAACAAATTCAGACAGAGAAAAACAGTTTTACTAACATAAATTAGGACTGGATAAGGATTGAAAACTAAAAACGTACAATTGATCCATGCACCAGCTTCGCTACGTGAGCTGGATAAAACCCTGACTTCTGTAAAGACATCAGTTTAGTATTTCTGCCAGTGCTTCTCTTTCCCTGTACATTGAGGCAGAGAGCTGCAGTTAATTTAATTGCTTTGTCTCTGGCTTTCTCTAAAAGACCTCTCTACAATGTACCAGCAGTTTTTCTATGCAGTTTTAATGACATTAACAGCTAAAGAACTTCTAACACTAGGACAGTAATGACTTCAGTATGATTTCAATGTCATACCATAGGGTAGATTTCTGCCTAATTTAACTAATGGATGCCAATAATGCTCTGGTAGGAGAAAAAAATATCACTAAATTGTTTTACTTATTTAATTTAGGAGGCTTATTGGTAAGACTCAGGGAAAACATTTTCGTTCATTATTAACAGTTCACTAGGTTTTATAGAGCTAAAGCAATAATAAAAATACTAGTGTAAGGGCAATTTCTTTTTCATGTCATGATGAACAATTAATCACCATTTGCTCAAAAATTTGTTACCCTGGCAAAGCTGAATTTCAAGATGTTCTTACTGTTTCAACAAGAAGTAGTTTCCTGACAGAATCCTTCCTCTTACAACATCATTGAAGCCTTCTCGCCGTGTTGCAGCATACATACTTTCTGTGGAGTCCTTCTTGTCAGAACGGTGTCCTGAAAAGAAAAGGCATTTTGGGTATTAACACTTCTTGTAATCCTTAAGATTCAATAACATCAGGTAAGGTTATACATAGTAATACAGCAGGTCACTGTTTGCTGCAGTCTGACATGCTACTATTGTGGAAAAAAACCAAAACATATTCCTGTTTTATTGTGGAAACTAACTAAACTAGATTTTGAGCCCAGACACTGATATGCCTAGTACCAAAATTTATTAAAATATGTATCTATTTACACATTTTTATCTGCACAAGGTTTTTTATTATAGTCCACCTTGGAGAAATAACATCAAGCATCCAACCATAAACAAAAACATCTATAAAAACAAACACTTTAACATGGCATCCAGCAGTGTTTCCACTGTCTGAGAAAAAAAGTTTTTTCAAAACCCTTACCATATTCCAGCCCATCAAACCTGGCCATATTTGATGCCACTTCTGCTGTGCACAGCACATGATAGCAGACAATTGAGTAACGAGTATGTGGTAGGCTCACTTCGACCACTTTAGCACCTGCATTCTTGAAGAGGTCAGCAGCCTTTGACCAGAGACCCAGTATTTCACTAGACAGCCCTGGTGCATGATATTCCTTAGTGGAAAAACAAGAAAAGGAGTTATTTTACAGACTGGTTTACTTCTAATAGCAACCAAGACACAAATGCTCCTTGCTAAAAATACACTGAAACCATTACCTCACCACTATATGATTTAAAGTACTTATTCAAGCTTTTTGCATCTACTAAATCCTATACAATCAAGGAGTATTAAATTAACAGGATTTAGTCTTCTTAAGAGTATTATGTTCATCTCAGTAGGATCAACATATGTATCACAGATCATGGAATTTCAGCAGTTTCTTCTGAAGAAGTAATTGCCCAGTTATCTCCTTATTTATCTATCAAGACTGTACTGCACTGCTCTGCAGTCATGGGTAGAAATTCTTCAGGTCTGAATCCTAAAAAAACTAGGGCTGCTGCAAGCAGGAAAGATAAAAAGAAATGGTCACACCATATCAGTGGCAACTGGCACACCTCAGTGAAACAAATAAAACCACCCACCAAAGAAGAACTACAATCAAGGGGCTGGGAGAAGACTTCGATTAGCTACATTCCTCTTTCACAGCCAAATTACAGATATTCAATTAAAATTCCCTATTTTTGAAGATACTTGCTTTAGTTCTAACCCACAGCACCAGGGTCATAGTACTGTCTGATTTCTGAGTAGCTATGACGCATGTTCAATGTATGCATGGATCTGTTTCGAATACCCTGCAGCAGAAGAAAAAACTGTCCAAAGGATAGGAATAATTAACCAATATCACCATTTTAGATTTATCAAAATTTAAACAGTATGCAGCTGAGCAATTTTCTAGGCATGTAATTTTTACATTTCACAGATTGTGAATAATTGGTCAGTGGACATCTCTGCTTATCAAATTAAATCTTTTGGTATGCCAGTTCCATCTTAGGTTCCAATACTGAGAATCCAACCAATAAACATTATTCACATTGTCTCTTTGAAGGCAGAGCCTTTATTAAATTAAAAATAGGCTGAAGTCCCAAACTTTGTTCCTAAATTTCAAGTACTCTTATAGTTACAAACATGATTGAATTGCGTACACCAGATGCCAAATTACAGATGTCTTTCAGTTCTTTTTAGAACTCTGCAAATCACAGCTCCTTATGCCATTCATTTGCCTTTAAAATTCTGCTCTGTATTAACACAGTGCCATTTAGGCAAGTACCTCTAAACTCTGCACAAACCAGTACCAAGCTCACTGCATGGGAAGGCACCAAAAGCAACTTGAGGTTACAGAGGTGACTAATGAAAGAGCAACAGAGAGAACCAAGAACTGAAGTTCCCCATTTCCCCTGAAGTTCCTGACAGTGCTTCCCACCATGATGAGAAAACGTTTTAGATGATGCATTAGTGCATGTGTGCTCCAAACTGCCTGAACAGGCAACAGAGCACACACATACTGCTCTTTTCCAGGAGCTGCTTGCACTGCCTTCACTGTTTCAAATCACAAGAGACTGGGAGGTGGTGGGAAGACACAAGTATTTTTTTGGTAAGTGTATTTTATTTGCTCTTCCTGTCCACAACTGTTAACAGGATTTAAGTGTTACCTTTGGAATTCCTATTGAAAGCTTGCTGACATCAGTCAAATTAGGTAGTTCAAACGGCCTAAAGTCATCCTGAATTGTGGTAGAGTCCTTAGGATCATGTCCAGCAAGTGAACCTGAAATATGACACAACATGTGAAGGCCAGGAAAACGTACATTAGTTAGTCAGGATTCAGTTTGTTTAGAGGACATGCTGTAAACGAAGATGTATGACATAGTAATACCTAACAAAACCGCTGCATCATCCACACATCTGGTTAGGATTCCTGGCACATCCATGGAGTTCACTAGAGGAATGAGACCATGGCGAGAGATCAGTCCATATGTTGGCTTTAAACCTACAACACCACAGTGAGCAGCAGGGTTTCGGGTAGATCCTCCTGTGTCTGACCCTAAGGCTCTATGGTTTCAAAAGGATCATCATTAGTAAGATAATTCAGAACATTTTCAAATCATAAGAATGTGTGGCTTTAAGATGCACGGATTTAAAATTCTCTGAATTCTTCCAGACCAGAAGTCATCATCACACAGCCTAAATTACAGTCTGCTCTCTATGGCTATCTTTTTTCTGTTCTCTGATTTTTCTTAGGGTCTCTGAATTAGCCATTAGGAGTCCAGTTCTCTTCACAAAGCAGAGGCAGATAGGTAGAATTCAGAGCATCTGAAAATGGCCCCAAGTATCTTCTTCTGCCTTCTCTGTTGGTCTGTTCCAATACTGTGGACTCCAAATGATACATTTCATGTGATTTAGGGTACAATTTTCAACACTGATGTCTTATTTATTGGATAGCCAATGCACCATGAATCAGCATTTTCCAGTATAAAAATGAAGAGCGACACTTCTTGCCCCTAACAAGAGAGCATACTTTGGAAAGATGTTTTTCCTGTTTCCAAATCTAGAAAGACTGATCAGAACTCCCAGTTTACAGTAGCTTAGGTACAATTAAAACACATAGGTGCAATTAAAACACAGTATTTTATTATTATTAATAATTATTTTGAAGTTGACTTCCATTTTTTGTTCGCAGGTGAAACCTTGTTCTTTCTAAATTGAAATTTTTATTTCAAAAATTGTATTGAAATGAAACATGCTTTTCTCTTGTTTTTAATAAGTTTAACTCAAGCAGCATTAAAAAGATACAGCAGTTTTTATTCAAAATCTTTGCCAAAACAAATTTAAACTTCAGAAATAGGTATCATTTTTATCGAAGTGAGTATATGACTGTTCCCATAGGCATTTGTTTCTGACATAGCTGTACCAATTCAATTGACTTTTCTGAAGTGGAATTTTTTTCAAAGTTTTTCTGTTGATGGAAAACAACCTCTATTTTATAGCATTTTTGGACATCCAAATCTCAAATTGAAAATACAAAGTCTGGCAGCATTCCTGGTGCTTGAAAGACACTAATAGGGTGGATATACAATAGGTTATAGGCAATAAAATAGCTGGACAAAAAAATCTCCCTGATCTGACAATGTGCTGAGCAGTGCAAAATGGGTGCCCAGGAACATAAGGAAAGGTGCCAGACCCTCTCAGGATCAGCCCATTCTGGCTCAGGATAAAGACCAGCAGTCCTTGGGAATGGCTGCACAGAGTTCAATTTCAACAGTATTAAAATGTTCGGTAGGTTATATCCCAGTAAAGGGTAATTAAGGAAGCTGTAATCAACATTAGCAAGAATATTTTAACAACAAAACAGAAGCTTGTAATGTAGTCTATGGGTAAACAAGGATAGAGTAAGTACAGAGCATTTTTAAAAACCTTCCAATTAAGAGCACAATTGAAATAATCTTCTATAAAACATGCTTCAACATGTAGCTCTAAATTAAATGCAAGGTGTAAAGGTTTGTGATTAGTTTTCTTTTAACAGTCAGAGGGGGAAGATAGTATAGACAACTGATTTGCTAAATAGTGTGTTGCTATTCCATACAGTTAATAATTACTATTAAAAAAATATCCAGCTTGTTTAAATTTCTTTAGGAAAAAACCTCCAACCATAAACACACACTTGCCTAAAAAAACCCCCCAACACTAAAACTGTCTTCTAACTTAAAAAGAGGAAAGTTTGTACGTTTGTAGCAAGTACTCAGTACTCTTGTTATATCAGGGGTTTGAAAGCTTTTAGGTCCCAAATCTCACGTACTATTACGTAACTACGCTATAAAAACAAAGGAGGGGAGGAAAGATTATCATACTGCTACAAATTAAGGGATCTCTTAATTTGCTGAATTACATTTTCAGTGTGCATTTGTGTTAATGCACCTAGTGAGGAAGAGGATGTGTCACAAACCCCATAAGACTTTTTTAAAGAGATTTTATTCTTGGGAATAAGAATAAAACTGTCACTCCTTTACTGCCATCATAATTTTATTTCACACAGTGCAAAGTGGCCGTACCACTGAATAATGATTGAAATGAGTAAATCTAAATTTGCCTGCATGGATTAATTCTGGCTTCATGATATGCCACAAATTAACTAGGGATGCTGAAATAAATTTTTGCATGCCAGTGCCAATAACCCTCCTATTCATACTAGCACATAAGAAAATTATAAAATTAAAACATTCCAACATATTTTGAGACATTTAGGGAAAGACCATTTTAAAAGCCTCTTACGCAAAACACGTGAAAGATGACACAGCAGCCGCGCTGCCTCCTGAGCTCCCTCCTGTTATTACCCAGCTAGACTCTTCGTCTTCAGAATGGGATTTTGGGACAGACTTTTCCTTGTACTGTTTTGAATAACTCCAGGGATTTCTGACTGGTCCAAATACTCCATCCGTACTCCCAGATCTAAGATAGTCAGACAGGACAAATACAGACAGAAGTGACAGATGACACACTGTATTCACCAATTTAATTATTTTAATCCAATTCCTCATCATCCTTGCAAATTCAATTTCAACAGAAGAAGACTGGTGTATGTAAATCCTTATGCAGTCAACTTCTACAACATTACCACTGTAAAATTTATAGCTCTTCATCAGTTTCTGACACAGAACCTGAACTGGTACCCCTTTCTAACTTCTGCTAATGACACTGAAATTAACACAGTCACAAAGACATAAAACTGATTTAAGCTATGTAAAAGTAAAGGAGCACATCTCTTTCAAAACAAAGGTGTTCTGTTTCTCCAGCCCTCCATTTGATGTAAGATCACAGTCTTGAGGAAAAACATGCTGCTAGAGGTGGAGAAAAAGCTCCACAATACCAGGAACAAGCATTTCTCTGAAATGACAAACTCTTATTCACCCTGTAGCCCTCTGCAGAGGCCACACTTCGCTGGTTCAGAATGCCAGACTGGCTTCTCAGAAACTGGTTTCAATCAGCTTGTGTCACCTAAGTGTGAGCTGCCACCAGAAGCAAGAGCAGGAGGTACTTTCCTCCTTCCTCAGGACCCCTACGCCATGCTCTCCCTGACTCCAAGGTGCCAGTGTTATCAGCTAAATCATCAAACAGAACAGGCAACTGACAGCAGTTGAAAACCAACCTTATTGAGACATCATTACTTTAGAGCTGGATCCGCCCCCTGATCAAGAGATCATGCAAACGCACAGACCCGAAATGAATGAGAAGCCAGTACTGGGATAAGCCTTTTTAGGAGAATCCTGTGCTTTTATGAACCTGTTGTAATACCATGTAATCAGGTTTCTCCCAAGCTTTTGCCTGCTCTTCCTCTAAGGAATAGCTTTTTTACATGCAAATTACTTTACTCAAAACAATACAGTCAAAGTATTTCCACCCCATCCATGTGAATTTCCAATCAAACCTTGGACTTTGGTTTAAGTAAAATAAAACCAAAACACAGCACTGATTGTTTTTCACAGGTAATTAAAGTCCCAGAAATTCCCTTCCAGACCTAGCAGTGATGCCCATCCCTAACAGCCCAATGCTGTTCTCTGCTACACTTGGCTGCCTTCACTGATATGCAGAAGAATCAATTTGTAGGAGCATTTTTGAATGTGCTCCTGACAAAAAGTCACCAACAGTAGCTTAGGCAACCTAAAAGTGCTGCTCTCAATTAGCCCGTGTGCAGCAAGTCAGGGAGTACCCATACAAATTACTCCAGTGGCTGACTGGCAGAGGCAGTGACTGCCAGCGAGGGCATGACAATAATTACCTAAGGGCAAAAAGCCATCAGTAAGGAGAGACAAAAAGGCAGCAATTACCTGTGTTGTAACCAATTCTACTAACACACTTAATCTAGAAGAAGGCCACTTGTCCTTGGCCTTCTGCAAAGGCTGGACCGCTTCCTACGTTTCGAGCACAGCAACATCTGAACGCAATGTTCACAAAACTCAGCGTCTGTCTCATTTACACAACACTCTAAATGCTCAGGGAGAAGTTCATGCAGCTCTGTGTACCCTTCCAGTAAGTATTCATTATTGTCTCGCCTCACAGTAACACTAGTTAAGGATTACAGGTAGATGGTGTGTATGCTGTTTTATGTACAACCACACATTAAAAATAATAAATATCACTCACCCCATTGCAAATTCATCTAGGTTTGTTTTACCTAAAAGCACAGCTCCCTGATCCAGTAATTTCTGAACTACTGTAGCATTGTAAGGAGAAATATAACCTGAAAATAATCAGAACAATTAAGAGCAACTGGTGAGATACAAATTATTTTTACAAGTAGCTACTCTGAACATTTTGCAGTTGTCATTACCACTTAGACCTTACATAACCTAGGATGAGAACTATGACAGTGACATGAGACCTCAGGTAGTAAGCAATTCACTTTGTGAATGATGACAGGGGCTTCTCCATTCCCACTTTCATCAGCAACAAGGACATCACTCCTAATACTCATTGCAATCAATCATAACAGGTCTGAGAACGTGCTTTAAGGAACAGCATCTCAGGTAATATAACAATTTTTACAACAGCGAAGTCATATTTTGTTTCTTCTGCTATTAAAAAAACCATGAGCAGATTAAGGGTCTGCTAATCTACTTCTGCTATCTTCCACAAGGATTAATATAAAGTTTTACTTTGTGCAGAATAAAACAGACATAAGAAACATTTCCTATTTTTGCTTTTACTATAAAAATATTGTAATGTCTTGGAAACGTTCATGGCATGTTAATAGAAACAATGAGTTTAGGAAATTTAAAAAAAAAGCCTTAAAAGCATTATAGAACGCGTTTGTATATTGGGATTGTTAATGTCTACTCTTCCTATAGCCATATGAAAAAACTATTTAAGTCAACAATTATAAACAGAACAACAACAAAAAAGGACTGTCTTTGGGTTTCACTAGGCAGAACAATACTGACTGCTCTCCTCTAGACCTAAAAGCAATGTGAAGGTAAATGTGAATTTTAGAACCATTTAATTGTAGTATATAGGTTTTTATTATAACTGTTGTTAAATGCATGCAAATATAAATAAAGAGATAATGTCTTCGAAGAAGAAAAAGATCTATCTGTAATACTTGATGAACTTGGCTAGTGAAACTGGATAAATGTATTTCCTCAAGTGACTCCAGCTCATTTTTTGAAAATACTTGGATTTCTGGAAGACTCCACTCCATAAAACCCTCTAAAGAGCAAAAGATCTGATTTCACTTTAAAAGCCTTACTGTACCTTTTAGCATATTTGATGCACATGTTGTCTCAATGCCAGCTGTATTAAAGTTGTCTTTTACTGCAATAGGAATTCCATCTAGAATGCCCAGTGGCTGACCTGCATTAGGAATGATGGTAAGACAACACAGATTAAAGCAAAATGGGTGCCATATATATACATGGTGCTCTCATCAATTACTATTTATTTTACACGTCCCTTTGGGTGGTTTTTGGAAGCAAGATTGCTCTCCACTTGGCATTTGATGGTTGTCTGTTCCATTTTCAAGAACCATCTTCCATTCCAACTCAAGCATTGAGCACTCTGCCCAAACCAGACCCGGCCTCACAGAGCAGAGCTCCAAGCCCTGCAGATGGGCAGCTGCCTTCATCCAGGCTGCCTATCCCAAAGGAGCGCATACCTCTTCCAGTGTGACCACACAGTGCTTATTTCAGCCATAGGTGCTGCTAAATCCACTCCATCACTAGGCTGGGAGCAATAAACTCTGCCTACCTGACATACACAGTACGTATGACCTGAAAAAGTACTGAAGCAGAGAAAATCTTTCCCAAGTGATTGATTATCCATCATCCAAAAAACCTGAACCAACAAACAACCCCACAAAAAAAACCCAAACCAAAAACTAAAAGGCCTACATCAGGAAGCAAAACAACCTGGCTGACAATTTTATTAAGCTGCCAGAGGACAGCAAGTGTCACCCAGGAAGAAAAAGATGTACTCTATTGAGTGAAAATCTACCTTCCCTGCCTTTCTTGAAATGCAAAGGAAAATTAGGATGCCCAGCTTCTAAAATGCTGCAGATAACAGGACTGAAAGCTGTTCTGTTCTCCAATTAATAACTGCAATTAACAAAGCTGCTTTATTTTAATTTGCTTTCTTAATTAAAAACTCAACAGGTTGTGCCAGCTGTTTGTCTATCCCAGTCAGGAGACCTGTGAATGACCACTGCATCTGCCTATTCACGGTACCTGTTGGCTACACATTCCAAATGAACTGCTGATGGAAAGAAGAAGCAGGCACCAAGTAGCAGTGCTGTCCAAAAGGCACAGAGCCTATTTAACCTGCAGTGCCTTGTTTGGTCCAGGTTTTGCCTCAGATTTTTGGACTAAATACTCTCCTGAGTGCCAAGTGTACACCCACGAGCACCCACAGAAACCTCAAGCGTGAGCCTCATCCCCCAGCAGTGAAACAAGCCAAGACAGCTCCTTTAAAAAGCAAAGGTGCTTCGCCTAACACAGACGGTTCCTCCACAGCAGCTTTTTAAGGACTGATATTACTTACAAACCAACATACCTCTTTTATATCTTTCCTCTGATTCTTCAGCCTGCTTCAAAGCGGTCTCTTCCGCTACGGTAATGTAAGCATTCAGAAACTTGGTGCTTTTGATGCGGGCCAGGCACCGCTGGCAGAGCTCCGTGGGAGTGACTTGTCCTTCCTTCAACGCCGCCGACACCTGAGAGCGCAGCCCGTCTTTCAGGACAGCCGGGTGACAGAGGCCGCGCCGGGGCGGTACGGGGAGAAAGCGCGATCCCCGCTGAGGGAAGAAGCCCACGGGAACGGCTCTCCCGGGCCGCCTCGGGGAGGGGGGACGCGAGGGGACCCCGGTCACCTTGCGAACCGGCCCCGCTCCTCGGCACCCCCACCCCGCTCCTCGTCACCCCCAGCAGGCGCGCAGGCCCCACTCACCTGTCGGAGAGAGGCGCGCAGCATAGCTCCCCCTTCCCACCGCCGCCGCCTCACGCCCACCGAGCGACCGCAACCCCAACCCTTCCCCCGGCACGGCGGCCGCGCGCCGCCATCTTGCCGCAACACCCCGCGGCACCATTGGCTGGGCGGCCAAGAAGGCGGCCGCCCATTGGCTGCGGGTGCCGCCCGGGCTGAGCGCTGTGGCGAGCGGGAGCCACCCGGCCCGGTCCCGATCCCGATCCTTACCCCGATCGCCAACCCGCGGCTGGGCCCGGCCCGGCCCGGGCGCCCCGGTCATGCTGTCGTGGGGAGCCGCGAGCGGGCGGGCGCTGCGCTGGGCGAGCGGGCGGGCACCGGCCCGCGGGCTCCGCGCCTCTCCGCGAGCGCGGACCGCCATGCCCAGCTGGGTCATAGACCGGTACGGCAGCAACGAGGTGCTGCGCTTCACCAGGGACATGGTGTTCCCCATCATACATTTCCCGAACGAGGTCATCATTAAGGTTCACGCTGCGAGCCTGAACCCCATCGACCTCAGCATGAGAAGTAAGTGCCGAGCCCGGGCAGCCGCGGCCGGGCTGCTGGGATGGCAGGGGCTGTGCTGGGGCTGAGGCTCCAGTGGCTCCCGGTGCTCCGAGTCGTGCCAGGACACCGTCCTGCCCCGGCACACACCTGTCTCGGCAGTGTCCAGGGGTGCCTTAACACACGTGTTTGCCCGAGCTCTCTGGGAAACCGTAACTTTTCTAAGGGTCTCAGGGAAGAACGATACCAAAAAAATTTTTTTTCAAGTTCTTAGGGGAGAACGATACAAAAAGCCACTGACAAAAGTGTGAGTGTGTTGCGAGGGTGAACTGTTAATTGAGTGATTGTGGTGCTGCTCTGTTGACCGAGAGACTTGCCCGGTCAAGGAGCAGCATTCCCCCTAAGTGATGCTGGATTTTCCCATCTCTTTGAGGTGAATGGGGCTGGAGGTCCGAGGTACTAGCAAGTCGGCATAGGCGACCGAAGGCAAACCGTGTCGTTCATGCCCATCGTGAATTGGCATCTGGGAACGTGCTGTCATCCCGCCCAAAAAATCTGTCACTTTCACTGCCCGACTCTTTGTATTTGACACATTTAATTAGATTTTCTTCCCCAGTTACTGGGTTTGAAACACAAAAAGGAAGTTGTGGTAGTAGAATACCTTATACTTCATGTGCAGAAGTGCTTGCATATTAAATCAGATGCAGTAGAATAAGGAAATATATCTGCAGGAAGCCCTCTGATAGATCTGTGATCTGTGGTTTGGGTCTCTAATAAATGAATTTTTAAAAATCCTTGTATATGGTTGGGAGTTTGGTGATGGGACATTTTCCGTCTGAGGATTCCTGTTAAGACACTTTCTAGCACAGTACGGCCCTTAGGCAGAGTTGTCCAAACTCTGGGGATACATGCTCAAATGCAGGTTATTTTTAGGCTGAATACAGTTGTTAGATGGGGAATTCTGAGACTTCACAGCATTTGTCTGTTGCTTGCTGAAGAGACGTCCAGGTTATTCATCTTAGGAGATGTGCCTTAACATTTTTTTACATTTGCTCTTTATTTGTAAAATCTGTAAAAGTATAAAATATTGCAGATTTCTTGCATGCTTCAGTTGTAACAGAAATGAGGCACGTTACGTGTAGACAATGCTTTCTAATAGGAATTAGGCAATTAATAAATGAGCATTCAGTGTGATGTGTTGTGGTTGATTCCATGTTTTGTAGGTGGTTATGGTGCAACTGCATTAAATATGAAGCGGGATCCCCTGAAACTGAAAACTGGCGAGACTGAATTTCCTCTAACACTTGGTCGAGATGTCTCTGGTGTTGTTATGGAATGTGGACTGGGTGTGTCTTATTTCAAACCTGGAGATGAGGTGATACCACCAATCTTTTATTTTTTTTCCAAAACGTATAGTTAAAATATACTATAGGATGTTCAGCATTTGTTTTCCTCTTAATTATTTTTTTTAATGCTGTTGCATTCTTAATAAGGCCTATCTGGCAGTAAATTCCTAGAATATTTTCTTCCCTTCATTTTTTCTCTGAAAAGCATGGTCTTTCAGACACTTGCTTCTGCAACTTAATTTCCCCTCTGTGTTTGAGTTTTTGGTCCGTTTCAGTGGTGGCAAGAGTGGAATTTGTTTCTAAGTGCATACTTTGAAACAATGCCACTTTGTTTTTAATTGAAGATAGAATTCTAACAAGAAGGGATTTGTTTTTATTTTTCATAAGTAACTTGGAGTAGGAACTTCGGCTTAACCCAAGAAGCACTTCACGGATGCCTAAACAAATACTGATACTGTTTGCTTTCACCTTCATCAGTTGCTTTCACATTTCACCAGTTTTAATACAGCAAATCCTGATTCTGCACCCTCCTTGCCCCTCTAATCTGGGCTTTCCTGGCATGGGAGTAGTTTGGGGGGCTTGAAAAATTATGTCTTATGCACACTGCAATGGTACATTTTATTTACATAGCCCTCCAGTCCTTCATTTAGTCAGTTTTGTGATTTTTTTTTTTTGTGTAAAGCAAGCTAAAGCTGGTTTCTGATAAATAACAAAGACATTCTGTAAATTGGAAAAAAGGTTTCTTTAATGAAGGAAATTTCTGTGTACGTACAATTGTGCACAGAGTTACAAAAATTGATGGTTGTTTTCTATTTGGTTTTAGGTGTGGGCAGCAATTCCCCCATGGAAACAGGGTACTCTGTCAGAATTCGTGGTAGCTAGTGGAAACGAGGTAAACTTTCAAAACTGTGGCTAACAGACAAAACTCCAAAGTTGTAAAAACTGGCATTTTTCTTCTTCAGTATCTAAGTAACTTTATTTCTTAGTGCTTGTATTGATTTGTACTCCAACTAGTTTTGAAGGTGGCTGAAAATGTGCAATACACGATCTCCAATTCAGTAAAGCGTGCTTAAATATTTCAGTGTCACATGGGAGCTGCTGTGTGACTTAGATATGATTTTATTTCAGGTGTCTTTTAAGCCAAAGTGTCTCAGTCACACAGAAGCTGCTGCCTTACCATATGTTGGTCTCACTGCGTGGTCTGCACTTAACCAAGTGGGAGGACTGAACCAAAGTAACTGTAGTGGGAAAAGGTAAGTAAATAGTTCTGGTGCTAAAACTGAAGTTTTTCATTTTTATATTGATGAGCTGCTTCTATGACACGTCCAGCAGTGATAAAGACTTATACCATGACATTCATAAAGATCAGCTGCCTGAGGATGATGGATTCTCTCTACACAGCTGCCAAGAGAGGCTTCTTTAGAGGAAGGCTCAGATGAGGTCCCTATATAGAGGTAAAAAATGCCCTGAGAAGTTGTGGATGCTGCCACATCCACAAGTGGAAGTGTTTAAGGCCAGGTTGGGTGGAGCTCTGGGCAACCTGGTCTAGTGAAAGGTGTTCCTGTCTACAGCAGGGCATTTAGAACTAGATGATCTTTGAGGTCCTGTCCAACCCAGGCCATTTTATGATTCTGTCATAATCCAGTGTATATCTAGTGTATGGGCTATATAGAGAATTTAAGGATGTTATCTCCAGGAATTTCTAGGGACTTCACCTTTTTAGGACAGCTAGCCAAATGTAATATCCTCTCAGTTATACTGGCAACTCACAAAAGGCCCTCTCAAGGACAGAGGTGTGGTTCACTCACTTCCTGCATGTGTGGGCCATTTGGAACAGACTGGTTTTCCCGCTTTTTAGGGAAAAATGAGCAGCTGATGAACTCTTACTTGACCTACAGGCCAGAACTTTGATGAGGTCAGGAATGCAGACAAGAAAAGGAGAATGTGCAAGACGAGCAGCCAATCAAATAGAAAGATTGACTTTGTTTATCAGTCTGTTAATCTGACAATGGCAGATGAAAAATGCACTGAAGGATTGGAGCAAATACCATTTTTCTCCTGATAATTGAAATTTTCAGTTATGTTGACCTTTGGATGTTTGAGTAAATAGATAGCAAGATCTTCAGAATGGAAATAAGGACAAAAGTAAAACTATGGGAGTTGAAAAATAATAGTTAAAGTTACTATGCTGCATCACAGATTTAGGTCATAAAGTAATTACTGGGCAGTAGGAGTCTGGATGCTTGACCTCTTCTTATCTTGACTGATAGTTTGTAATGCAACACATTGCGAAGGATAGTAGATCTATGGAAATTCTTCACCCACATCTTTAGAAGACAATTGAATGAGTGGTTGTTCATCTGTCACAGTGACCTTCATCATGAAAATATTGAGTAATTGTTTATTCTAAAGATAAACAATGTTTTGAGAAAACAAAATTGCGAAATTTAAAGGAGTTTCAAAGAGACATCATTGAAATTAACTTCCAGCTAATAACAAAATTCCTAAGATCACCTTACTTTTTATATTTCAGTATTTAGGCATTTTATTATCTTAACTTTCACATGCAAATAGAATTAATCTAAAGATACACTGATAAACTAGCCTTGTTTAAAGTGTCTTTCCAAACTACAGGTAAGTGTTTAGATTGTTAATGGTAAAATTCAAACTGCATTTGTAATGTGTCTTTACATTTAATATTTATTTTTATGTTCCAAATAAAATTTTAATTACTCTGTCAGCAAAAAACCTGATTTTAATGTACTTAAAAATATTATGCTTCCTATCTATAAATTTTGAACTGTAAAGCCAGCAGCAAATTACTTATGTGATGGTACCTTTTTTCCCCTGAAAAATTACTTGTAGGAAGGTATTTAAAATGCATGGAAGGGGCTGTGCAAAATTATGTTCCATGAACTCTCAAGTCAATAATTTAAAAATACAAGAATTTATACAGTGTTTCCTAATTTCTTTAGATCATATAAATGGTAAGAAGTTACCTACATATGTGATTTTATGTCAGTCTTTTTGTCTCCTTTAGTTGTATGTAAATAGCTATGTAGAAGGGTGTATATGCATACAAAAATGTGTCTTATTTTGGCAGAGCAGCCTGTATTCCTTGATGAAAGCTACTTCACTGGTGCTTTATTGCAGTGCTAAGACATCTTAAAAGCAGTGAGATTTTTCTGTTGGTGTGTATTGTTCTCTTTGCCTCTTTTAAGGCGTTAGTGTGAGCTAACCACAAATACTTGCTGTTATTCCAGTGTCTGGCTGTACATTGATCTGACAGATTATCTGCTCCATCTGCACATACTTTCACAGGTTACGTTTTTACAAGTTACCTGAGGTGTGCTCTCATTATTTTGTGAACCCTCCTGCTTCACTGTAATTCCAGTCATTTTTCCATAGCTTTTATTCTATACCACTGTAATTAATGTCAGTATTCTTTTACAAGCTAAAAGTGAATGTTCTTACTATCCAAAATGTTCAAAATGACTCTGTTCTCTGTGGACACCTGGACAGCTTCTCAGATGTGCCACTGACCTGTTTCAGTAGAAAGGGAATATGCTTGTTCAAGACTGGCTTAAATATCTTGCTTTCTGTATTCACAAAATGCAGAATAAAAACAAACCTGACAGTTTGAGAAGTTCTTCAAAGTGCTTACATTGCTATTAAGTAAAAGTCTTTATGTAAATACAGAGGCGATATCTTAGACTTTCATGTATGCTGGGCAGAGTTGCTGGATTCTGTTAATGTAAGCTACCAAATGTACACTCCTGGTTTATATGGTTACAGTGAAAATTTGAATGGTATCATAAGAATATATTTTTTTCACTGTCTGTGTGTTATTTCATCTGTATGTTTTTCATCTGTGTATTTTATCTGTTGAGAAGTACAAATTGGGTGTAGGTTGTAAAACTTCCTGATAGGGTAAACACTGCTTGATCCAGGAATAAATTTCTTGGGGACATTTTGTTGGCATAATCAAATGAAATATAATTTTATATCTAAATAAAGTTGATATATTTAATCAATAAATACATTAATTTTATAACTATATAAAATTGATGCATTTATTCAATTTTTATTTTGCATGTAACTCAGTCACTGAAAATTGTTAATTGTTTATAATCCAGAGAAAATACTAGTCCTTGATCTCTACATCCACTCCCTATCCTCAGTGTGTTCTGGTGGGGGGCACATACAGCCAAAACAGGTCCTGCCAGTCTGATGCTTGTTTCTGACCACACCATAGTTTCAAGCAGGGCCCAGGGAGATGGGCTAAACTTTCAAATCTCATGGTATGCTTATCTGGAGAGATCTGCTCCCTATGATCATTTGAACTGCTGGAGCCCCGTGGGGGCTTGGTGAATATTGTCCCGTTGTCAGAAGGGAGGAAAGCCTGGGGTACGAATGTTCATTTTGTTGTTTTGAAAGAATTGGTTCTCTTGGATCTCTGTCCAGGTCAGAAGATTTGTTAGATTTGTTCCCTAGTGCACATGCTTAGATATTATAGTTTACTACTGAGCTCACCCTTGCAGTGAAAACAAGTAGTTTCTATGATATGTTTTCTCCTGACTGTGTTTTCCTGAGGCAGTGCAAACAACACTGTTCCTGCTTCGGCACTTGCCACCATCTGTGGTCCTTCAGTACTGTCCTACCAGGTCCTGTACCTTCAAACACTCCCTGACTTACTTGTATGTCTTACTATTGTCAGTGCTGTAAAAATGCTAATCTGTTGAGAGGCTGCACATGGATCTCCTGTGCAGATGTAGTTTGTCTCTGAAATGAAAAGCTTTCTTGAAGTCATAATGTGTGGAGAGAGTTTTAATAATTGGAAGATGTGGTAGAAAATAGCCCATGTAACATAGGAACAAACTGAATCTGAAAGCATTTCTATGTGAAGAATCTTGAGGGCTTTTATTGAAGGGGAGAATAAAAAAAGTCCTAGCCAAGCTGCTCCCCAAACTGAAAATCTTACCTAAATCCTTTGAGGAAATTGTACATTTTAAGATGACAGCTTTCCCCCAAATATGTGGTAGAAGAAACGCCCTTCAACTAAGGAGTAAAATTGTAAAGGCGGTTTGAAAAGGTTCCTTTGAAAGGATTTCATTTTGACTGTCCTTTTTAAGGATAAAGATGGGCTTAACCCAATATCTTGAGTGTGGTATCCCGGAGCCTTTTCAAGTATACTAAAGTCAAAATATGCATGTTGCTCCGGGCATCTGTCGTTAGAAGCCTGGTTCTGAGGATAAGTACATTTTGGCAGATTTAAAAGCTGCAGGCTTTGTGGTTTCATATTCTTAATCCGAATTTTGCAGCTTGGATCTGTGAAATGGGAGGGAACAGAATCTGATCAGTTACAAAGGAAGAAGCATTTTAAAATGGATAGTGTGACCAAAGCCAAGTCTCTTAAGCTACTTCAAAGAACTTTTGTAAACTGAGACTCCAGATTGTATAGTACAGTTTTGTACTGTAAAAAGCAATTTCCTTCAACATCCTTCACTGTGAGATTTAATACAGGAATGTCATCAGCTTCTGAAGATTCTGAGATTTTTCTGGCAAACAGAAGCTCTGAGAAACATGATGTTCCCCAATCCTATGCCAGGACTTCATCTTGGATCTTCCTTTTGTCCTAGAATTAGCAAATAGATCCAAAGTCCCAGCACTGTTTGCAACTTGAACTTCAAGGTTGTCTTACTAATTCACTTTCTGATGTTATTTAATAAAGTATTTAGATGAAATTTTTGAACAGTGATTAGTCTTCTAGCAGTAAGGTCCTCACACAAGTAAACTTGTTTTAATTTTTTTGAAATTTAGGGTGATCAGTTAAAATGAACTCTCAGTTGCTAATAATTTGGTAATCTACTCCTTCATTTTCTTGCTTGTGTGCCAGTTTCCACAATCTGGCATTTACAGGGTCTTGTTGAGATGTACTGGAAAGAACTAGAAAAATTCTAGTGCTTTTTTTCTAGAGAAAAAGACACCTATCTTAATTTAATAGAAATTAAACTTGTTAATGGTAAGGGTACTTCATTGTATTTTTGTCTTTTAGATAAACATTATGCAATATGGGAAAATTATGTTCCATATGTTCTGCAGTTTGCAATCTCCTTAAATAATGTGATACTAAACTACTTTTTCTCTTAGATAAGACTGATTTTTGTGATTTTTTTCTTTAGGAGATATGACAGTGGAGTCTGGGAGACAGAAAGGACTTTTAATTGATTTTGTCCCAAACTAAACAATTATGTTTGGGAAAGTGAGGACAGGTACAGGGGTTTTGAGGGATATAAATGCTACTACCTGACAGCTCCACTGCCTGCATTTAGTGGAAAGCACATGTGAGGAAGTCTCTTTGCTGTGCTGAGATAATGCTTTTGGGACAGGACACATGATCAGCAAATGTTAAGTCACATTTTTGGCTATCTGAACAGTTAACAACTCTTGAATAACATTGATTGACAAAACCAATCTTTTGCTAAAAATAATTCAGTGTCAGAGATGTATAAGAAACATTAGAATACATAGTTACTGTAGAATTCATTTAAAGAACTATTAAATATATTTTAATTTTCTCTTACAGAGTATTAATATTAGGAGCTTCAGGAGGAGTTGGTACATTTGCTGTACAGGTAATATAAACCAGCATGCCCAGGACGAATCTTCAAGCGTTTCAGTAAGAAAAAAAAAAATAACAGAAGGGAATTGAGAGAAGGAATAGAGAAATAGCAAGCTACTGATCAATCTGCCTGAACGAGCTGATTGATATTTCCAAAAGTAGAGTATTTTCAGATTTATTGCTTTCCATTTATTATGTTGTATTATTTTAAGGTAGGAAGCAGGGACTTTCAAAGAAAGGAGTTGTGTGTAAAATCACATTTCACAATTTGGGTGCATGAAATCTCTGAATGGTGTGACTTGAAATATGTAGCCTGTTCTCATTATCTTTCAGTCAGCTCTGTGCTCTAAATATGAACAGAACTTGGCGTATGAGTAGAAAAACTGATGGAGAACGTATCACCTACCACAACTGCTGTAGTTGGTCAAATGATGTGATGAGGCTTTTGTGTGCAGTGGATGTAAAGCACAGAGGCTTAGATTTACTTTCCCTCACTGTCTTTGCTCTGCTGCCCTTTTGTCTGTCTTTGTTCCAGTAGCTCTAAACTTTGGAAAGTCACTATGCTCTTTTGTTGATTCGTTAGTTGTGGAACATACTCTTTCATGCTCTCAGTTAATTTGGGGGTTTTGGTTCTAATTAGTGTCATGCTGAAACATCTTTCTTTCAAGATTATAAAAAATACAGAAGTCGGGTGATTGCATCACTACTTTCCATGTTACTGGGCCATAAGCACAGAGGTTTACAGCAGAATTTTTTGTGGTGTGCTATTTGCCTGGTCAGTAATAAAGCAGGTCAGTAATAAAGTCGGTATGAAAGGCTGACCAGCCACTGACTAGTTACAATTTGTAACTGATCAATCCTGAATAAACTACGTTAATTAATCTGGAATAAAGGTAAAAAGTATTACTGTGAATGAAAAAATGAGATGCCAAAAGAGATAAATAACTAGCAAAAATCCTTTACTTTACTATAGCTTTTGGAGTAGAAGATAACCTGATACTGACCCTGTGGTAAATCAGAGATGACTTCCTTCTTTTTCTTCTTACTAGTACTTAGCCTATTTGCAGTAATATGAAATACTTAAAGGATGTATTTAATAATATTTAATGGTACCTCTGGTGACAGTTTGGTAGATTGGCAACTTGGACAGTACCTCTTGGTGTATGTTTAGCTGGCAGATTCAGATGGCAAACTGAGAGCCTTATTTGTCATGAGACCTGGTATCTTTCAGTGGCATTAAAAAACCCCCACACTCCTCCTTCACACCAACTCCTTCCCCACAACCACCTTCAATATTGATAAATTCTAGCCATTATTTTGTCTGTGGGATTTGTGACAAATTATCTGGTATTGGAACAGTCTCCCTACTCCCTATTAAAGGTGCTCATTTGTTATATAAATATAATGAGACTTTGGCTTTTTAAGTTGTTCTCAATATTTCACTATATTTTAATTTTTGGACTTGTTTTTTTTTATACTTGTTTTTAGCTAATGAAGGCCTGGGATGCTCACGTGACAGCAGTTTGCTCTCATGATGCCAGCACACTGGTGAAGAAGCTTGGAGCAGATGACGTGGTTGATTATAAATCTAGAAATCTGGAAGAGCAGCTTAAAACATTACCCTTGTGAGTGTTTGTGTAGCTTAATACTGAGATGAAGGAGTTGGCAGTCAGACCTTCTGCCCTTTGATTGCTTGACTCTGTCAGAACTCCCTCATTTTTTCCCCCCATTTTTAAAGCATTGTTTTGTAAAGCAGATTCACCTTTTTGAATGCAATTTGCAAGTGAGTATGCCCAGCACAGATTTCATTGTAAGACTAAGCCAGTAAATTGAGCTTGTGGAGACAAGCTCACTTGCACGTGCTTCTCTTCAATGACTGTGATATGAACAGTTTTGTAGCTTCCATCCAAGTATCTTGGACAATATACAATGCATGAATAAATTAAAATAAGTCTGTGAAATCCTGAGTGAAGCTGGTAAATATAAAATTGGTCTTCTAGAGGGAACAACTATATCATGAAGCAGTGACTTGCCACTGTGCAACTCAACTGCGAGTAAATTTCTGTTCTGTAACATTCGGTACAGCTGCCTCTGATAAACAATCACATTTATCTTGTCGCAGCAGCTATGTTTAAACTAGCCTGGGAGTTTTCTCTAGAACAGAAGTATTTTTTGCTTTTGTAATCTTTCCATCTGTTTAAACGTAGTCTGCTGTGACTTGTATTTGAATATGGTATTTACAGTGCTCTTCTTAGCTAGATCGAGCTAACTTTCTGGGAGGGTGAAGAGAAGCTGCTCAATCTGTGGGAGAATTTTATTGGTAACTGTGCTAAGAAGCCATGTGCCTTTTAACTGTAATGCACTTGTCAGCAGGCCTGAGGGCAGTTGCAAGGGTAGTGACACTGTCTGTATGGCAGGATGGACTTTGCAGTCAGTGCTAAATTTGCCTTTGTGCAGCTCAACACTTTAAATGCTAAATACCCATTCTAGCAAGTGACCCTTTTGAAGAGATATCAACAACAGTGTTCTGGGGTGCAGTTTAATGATGCAACTAGGCTGATCAGTCAGATCTACTGAGAGGGATGCTCCTACTTCCCTCCCCTTTTCAGTTGTACTGACTCTTCAGAACCCATAGTCAGCTACCCTTTCCAGGAGCATTAGTTTTCATGATCTTCTCTTGTTGGCAGCTAACTGTTACGTTAACTGAACTTTGAATGTGAAATCACACCTTTGGAAGACAGGCAGGAAAACTGTCATTCCAGAGAGATAAGGACATTTCTATTTAGTTTGCATAAGGTATTTTACCTCATATTTGTAGGTTATTTAGATTAGAGGTATGTGTATATATGTATCTGTTGCAGTCTGGAGATTGCTGAAAATTTACTGATGAAAAGAGAATGAGTTGTGTATTTAACAGAACAGGTGCATAGCTCCCTGTTGCCCAATTCAGCCTTTACAGGCTCACATGCTGGGATAATGAGAAGGAATACTGAAACTGTGGCTTTTTGCCAGAGGCTGCATATACCCATTCCATGGGGAGAAGGTTTTAGATCCTTTGCATTGTTAGGTTCAATGTTAAATAGGTAGATGTGAAGATAAGAGCTGTCAGGAGAGGTAAAAGGGCCCCTAAATAAATAAGGAGGTCAAAAAAACCTTGGAGAAGTGAAGCTGAGAACAGGGTCACAGAAAGGATGCGAGGAAATAAGTGTTAGTAGAATAATTTGTTTACATAATTTTAGCCACTGGAACTGCCTTTCATGTGAGTACAGCATGTACAAGAGCTGTTCCTAGTTGAGGGCATGAGTCCAGACTCATGTACGTACCATATTGTTCAGAGCTAGACCTCAAGACTGTTCCAGTAGTCTCTGTGGGAGGGCTGAAGAGACAGAGCTCTAGAAGGCTTTAAGCAAGTACAGAATGTAGTCATGCATCTAAGTTTGCTTTTGGGAGTTTAAGTGTACTTTTTAAATAGCCTGTGTCTGCTGCACAGTGAATGGGCAATAACCTGTAAATTTCAATCCCATTGTACATTAAGCTGGGACTTCGCTGAAGTTCTGGGACTTTCTTAGTGCTATCTTGCAGGCTGATTATTTTATTGCATTGCAGTGACATGTAAATGTGAAATATAGCTGGTTTCTGCTATTAACTAACTTAATTATGGTGAAGTTGTTTTTCCCATATTGAGATTTTAAACCTGTTCTTTATATGTCTGCAGGTTTGATTTTATCCTAGATAATGTTGGCGGATCCAATGAGAAGTGGGCACTAGATCGCTTGAAGAAATGGTCAGGAGCAACATATGTTACCTTAGTGACACCTTTCCTGATCAATATGGACAAACTTGGAGTGGCTGATGGCATGTTGCAAACAGGAGTCACTGTTGGTTCCAAAACTCTCAAGGTATTTGACAAAATCCTATGTACTTTGATATTTTGCAGTACTTTAGTGACTACTTCTGTGGCCTGGATGTCAGTCACAGAGCTCATGGAGAGGCAGCTGTTGCATTGTCCTCATATGTCATTAAGTACTGAAAGAAATGTGTTGGGGTGGTGCTGCTGGGTGTATGTAGTAGTTTGGGGAGCTTTGAAGTTTGATTCCTTATTGTGCCTTTTCCATTGATTCCATTGTGGCCTTTTCCCTATGGCCTCCCTAGTGAGTCCTGCTGACAGCCAGGGTTTCATAGTAAACACAGCAAATCCCTGCCTCACTGAAGTGAGGGCAGTTTTGTTACTTGCTTTAGGCCGGTCAGGCTTTCTCTCAAAACATTGTTCCATGACTGATTCTCTTCATCCTGTTCCAGCACCAGAGAGTAATAAGAGTGGTCGAGGGTGGCTAGGAAGTCTTTCATCTCTTTCGTGTTCATGTGTCTGGATGGTGATACTGATTTTTCTAGTTTTCATAAGTGGATCTTAAAACATTCTGCCAGTGGCCAGATCAGTGGGGCTTTTTAGAAAGTTTCCCTTTCTTCCCTGTGCTCGTGTACTCGCTCTCCAAATGAATGCTTTTCAAGCAGTTGCTATGGTATTCCTGCAAAGGCTTGGCTGAACAGGATTTTAAGTCCTGCAGCAGTACTTTCACAAGAAAGATAAAATGAAAAGGCAGGGAAGAAATAATGTAATATTATTTTTCAGATTGCGTGTTTCCATGATGAAGAGAATTCTATGCCGTATATAAAAATCATGTCTCTTTGGCAGATGATGGCTCTTACTCTTGTAATAGCTTACTCAGAGGAGATGCTCTTGACTTGTGCCTGTGAGATCTTGCCAAAATGCTTTTCATGTGAGCTGCCATCTGTCACTGGACAGTGATGACTTTGACAGATAAGATGGTGGAAAATGAAGTCACTGATACTGAAGTGGAAGGTTCTAAATGTCACATTGCTGGGTTTATTTCACCCCCTTTGTGAATGTACATGAACACATAACATAGTTTCTCTCTTATGTAACAAATAATGCTGTTTCTAGCTGCAGAGACAAGGTAATTGTTTTCCTCTACTAGCTGACTTGTGTAATTGGACACAAAATTCACCCTGATCCTATTGTGGAACACAACATCCTAGTCTGTGCATTTAATCCACATGCTTAGGTGCCATTTTTTTCAGACACTAGTATATAATTTCCATGTCTTTTTCTTGTTACTTCTTTAGAGATTCTGTCGTTAATTTTAGTTCCCATTTCAGTTTGCTCTCATGACTTTTTAATAGATTTTGTGATCTTTCTTGCAGCATCTCCTTAAAGGAGTCCATTATCGGTGGGCATTTTTCATGCCAAGTGGCCCAAATTTGGATGAAATAGCAGAACTGGTTGATTCTGGAAAGGTATGTCAGTGAAGGTTACTTGCGTATTTGTGCTGGAAGAGATGCTGCTTGGACTTAAAAATGATGGAGTTCACTACTGGGAAATAAAATGTTATGAGAGTCACGGTGAGGAAAACTAGTTGAGAATCAACTTGTTCCAGTTTCTGATTTCTGCCTTTTGCATGGAATTTAGGAGTTCATGGTCCTTAAGACTGTTCTGCCTTCTCCCTCTTGAGCGTACATCATTAAAAACACAAAGCTTACAAAGTTACGAGGAGTAAAGTCCAGTGATTGTTTGTTTTTGCCAGTGGGAATCATTTAATATGAACTCTGTATGAAAATTATGTTTTAAGAGTTCTCCTTTGGTTCATTTGGGCAGAATAACATGGCTGTGTATCTGCATATGCAAAATTGCTCAGCCTGGATGGTTGGGCATCCTGCCCGAAGTGTGCGCAGAACTAGAATATTCTGGTTATTGCGGGTAATAGATGATATCCATTGGCAGAGTGGTGACAGGAATCTTGTGTTTCATTATTTCAGTGCTGCAGAGTATGATGTTTGTGCTAATTCAGCACAGGGACTTGGAATATTGTGAGCATTCATAAGCTTCTGGGGAATCTTAGTGGACTTGGGGGAAAAGCCAAGATAGATTACGGTGTGTTTTTGTGATCTTTTCAGGTTTATGAGCTTCTTACAAAATATATTGTGGGAGTGAACAGTTTATTTCCTATGTTTTGGATTGTGTGGTGATACAGGTCCCAGCAGTGTCCTCTTTGGGAATTTTGGCAACATGAAATTATCCAAGAGTAGAGAATATGGACAACTGCTGTTAATCTTTCTGTGTGGTACCTAAGCAGAAGAGTAAGCAGAATCTGCCATGAGTGCTGGTAATTCCAGTATGTGAACTGCCATCTTGTGCTCAAAATTTGTGCATATTAGTAAAATTTAGATTTCTCAGAGTGTTGATCCCCTTTCTTTAGTATGCAATATGTTCCGGAGTTTGGAAAAGAGTAAATAAACTGCTGTTGTACTTAAGATCTGATTGCTTCTACTTTGCCACCTCAGTGCTGCTGGTAAGAAAAAGTTCTCTGCTTTGCATTATGTCCAGTGCCATAGGCATAATCCTGTGGTCAAGAAAGAAGCTGTAGAAGGTGGTCCTCATCCTGTGATTGCATTCCGTCACACTGCTAAATTATAAGTGTCTAAGAAAAAGAAATGCCCTTGTATTTGTTCTTACCATTTGTCCTGCTCTCAGCCAGTTGTAATTTGTTTTGTGTTCTTCTCCTAGCTTGTATGCAAAACAAATGCAGAATATGCTCATGAAAGCCTCTTGGAAAACACCTGTTTATGCAATAGAGATAGGGCTTAATCAGTGTTCTTTGCTTAGTAACCTGGACAGGTGAATTGCAATGCCACTTAAAAGGTACGTCATACATACATGAATGTCCTGATGTACTTCTGGTTGTAAGATGATCATGAGGACAAAGATGTTTGCTTGGTCTTTTACTCTCTGTGCACAAACAGGTCCTAACGTCAGACTGTTTGTCTGCAGAGTCATTATTCTAGCAGCATTTTACTCTATTTTGTGCAATGTTGTAAACATTTGAGCTGTCATCAGGATTTTGTAAGACCCAGTTGTGTTCCATTTAGACAGCTATTAATAAGACTATGACCTTTCTTGTTTAGACACAAGAGTTCTCTTAAATGGACAGACCATACATTCAGAAGAGTAGGTGCTTGGAAAAAAAGGCAGGAGAGAATCACTGGAGAAATTGTACCACAATTTCCTATAAGTAAGTGAAAATAAATGTTTATGTTTGAATAGGAAAGAATAAAGGAGAAAGAAAAAAGCACAAAGCAATGAAGTGTATCAAGAAGGCTTGGGGAAGCCAGCAAATTGAGTTCATGTAGTTGAACTTGTTACCTTTGAGTGAATATTTTTGAGTAATGCAGGGGGCTTTTTTTAAATGTTAGTCTTTTCTGTTAAAGACATCTTAATTTTGAGATTGTATGAAGTGTGAATAAGAGAGCAGTTAGAAAGCTCCTGAAAATGAGCAGCTTTTTTGTCAGGAATAAATGATGAGGGGGGATTAAACGTAGGAAATTAAAAAGAGATGATGGTTTAAAGAGATATTACAGTGAAGCATTGAAGAGCATACCTCTGAAACATTTACACATCATTTTGATTTTACAGTGTTTCTCCTTACAGTCCTTCTGCACCAACAGAGATTTTTAGTTCTGATGAGTTCATCATGTTCCTTTGTGAAAGCAAAAGGATTCTCAATCCTTCAGTGGATGAGCAACAAGCAATTTTGTTTAAAGTGACTTGGTTTTCACCTGGATGATCTTTGCAGCAAGGAACAGAGGTTTGCAAAATGTCAGCTCTGAGGAGGAGTTCTTTTCACAGCCTTTTTTTAATGGGGAGGAGAAGGAGAGGATTTGATGAGTTGGTAGTACAAGGAAAAGAGAATAATTTTCCTTGTGTAATTTACCTGCACATCAGTCAGTTTTGGGAATTGTAAAACCATTTTCAGTTTATGAGCTGTTTTCTCTGCCTTGAAGCTGGACATCTTTCAAAGAGACTATTGCAAGACTGAGGGTCTGGGAGACTGCTGCAGCAGTTGTGGGCATGGAGAAAATCCAGTATTTCCTTGACAAATTTTAGAGATACTGGCTACTTTCTCTACTCCTGGGGAATCCCTGTTGTGGTTTGAATTGCAGCAGTTAATTATGACTCAGTAAGGACTGTCTTAATGTGGGCTCCACCAAATAAGTTGACGAAGCCCATGTCAGAAGCTGCTGTGTCTCTTTACACGGTAGAATGTTCCTGGTGAATTACTAATTCTCATCTAAAGACAACTGAAATCAACAGAGCCTTTAATTCAGGACACAGATCTGCTGTCCGGTGAAGCATCATCACTGAAAGGCTCATTAGGAATTAATTTGGTGTATTTGTGATCAGTGTTGTGGATTTAACATTGACAATTTCCGGTTTTGCTGCTTGCCCAGAATTTTCCTCCTAAGGACATGTCATATAGTCCTTGGTGAAAATAGGCCAAATTCATATAAGTACTTAAGTTGGTAGAAAGCCTCTAACATAACTGAGCACTAACTTTGCCTTTTATAAAGCCTGGTGGAGGAAGGCAGGCTCAGAAGTCTCCTTAGTGTCATAAGCAGGAGCACTGAGTGTGTTGTGTGTTCCTGCTGGATCATGATAGGATGTGGGTTAACCTGCAGCCCAACAGAAATGTGACATTTTCATTTTAATTCAGTGCTATTTAAATGCAGTACAAGTGTGTGTGCAGTGTTTCTGGTGACTTAATACTCTTTCCTTCTGGGTGTTGTTGCATTAGATGGGCTGATGGGTAAAAGTTGTTTTTGCAGAAGGAAGGCTAAAGGGCAAACAGAGTCTCCAGTCATGAAATGGATAGATCATTCTCTCTGATGTTTGCTTTTTAGATAGATGTTCCAGCACAGGCACCCACAGGAAGAACAACTGCATGCCTATATTAATGTAATTTGTGAGTAGTGTTGATTATACATTTTGCTGAAGGCACTAGATGCTTTGGACTTAGCACCTGCTGTTATGGGTTGGAGGGCAGGATGCTGACTGTTCTTTGGCCCTGCTGCTGTCCTCTTGTGCAATGCTGAACAAATCACATAACATTTTGCTACCATAATTTCTTGATCTCCTAATGTGGGCTTAATGCCCTTTATCCAGCTTCGGTGATTTACTCTGAGATACCTTGTTAAAATATGGAATTCAATTGTTTTCTGTTCCTGGTCTTTCCTATCCAGGAAGTAAATAACACAAATGGATATGGTCATCCACTTTGACATGCCATGGGTTCTGAGAGTTGGCCATGATTTAAGATGGTTTATACCTACTGCTAGTGTAGGTCATCACAGCTTCTGGACTCAGTATCCTAACCTGTGTGTATTGATTTGCTTCCAATTCATCTTGTTACAGTTCTGCAAGTAACTTTTTCCCTGGCCCTTATTGTACTATTGCTGTATTTCTCTCACCTGTATGAATATCAAACAGTGAATGTAGCACTGAGTCTTTGGCTGCTCTCCAAACATGGTATCTATAGATGTGGCCTTTTCTACAGTAATTCCAGACTTTATGACTGTGCTGAGGTATCCTAAGGTACCTGAGAACTCGCCCTCGCGTGGTGCCTGCTTTAGTCTCTCTTAGAAAAGGCACTAGGGTGCCTAAGTACAGGGATTTCTACACTTAAATGTCTAAATTAACTAGAGATCAGTCCTTCTCCCCACTCTCTGTAGTCACTCACACCTGCTCTGATGACCATCTTTCTTCATGCTAAATTGCAAAGCTTGCACCTTTTTTTTTGCTTTGCTTTTAATTTTGTGTTTTCTTGTTGCAGTGCATTTGCTTGCCAGGTTGGTTGGCTAGAGCACAGAGATGTTGACCGAGGAGGGGTTGCCAAAAGCTCTGTTCAGCCCTTTCTCTTCCAAAAAGAACCTCTATCTGCATTTTGTCATGGCCACCAAAAAAAAAACCCACTGTGATTTTTATTAAAACACAGCTGCTCCTGTTCCTCCAGGACATGGTAGCTTGCTTATGCTCTTCATGAAAGTGCTGTGTGGTTACATCACAAAGTGTCTGTGAAGGGCACTAATGGAAATTTCACATACTGTGGGAGATAGGGTTTGAATATGTAAATTCACATACTCCACAATGAGGTCTGGAAAAATTTCATCGTTGCCTACCAGGCATTTAATCAGATGAATTCCCTTAACCTGATGTAATTGTATATTGTGTGGAAAGTCAGTCCTGGTGTTCTGAGCTCTAGCCCCCTAGTGTAGGAGGGAATTGTGCCTAGTGCAGGTATAAAGTGTGGGGTCAACAAGGCAGCTCTTGTCTGCTGTGAGTTTAACTTGCTGAGACCTAAGGAGATGTGGATCATGCAGGACCAATTTCTAATCTCTATATATGATATGCTTTCATATGTAAATATGTATTTATATACAACTGTACTAAAGTTGGTTCTGTCTTAAGTACATGGTGACATTGCCCCAGATTGCTTTAATTACCAGCATAAATATCAGGACAATTACCAAGAATGTGCCTGACAGGGGATTCCAGAAGAGATGAATTGCTTTTCCTTTAGTCAACAGTTTTTCAGCATGGTCCAGTACGTAACTAAACCCAGGATCCTCCTTATTTCTGTTGATTTAAGCTTGGGCTAGGCTGGCACACATTGCAGTTCTGGGCTTGTCCCAGTTTCTTACTGCTCTTCATTGTGTTCTGTAGAAGCTGTTCTACCAGGGCTACTTAACAAACGAGAGATTTTTGAAGCCTCTTCTATGCTCTGAACTGTACCCTGATAGCCTGCTTAACTGGGATTTGCCTGCTAGCATTTGAATAATTGTACATGATACTCATGAGTTCCTGTGGGCTACTGTTAGAGATTTGATATGAAAGAACCTACTTTGGCTTAATAACCAAACAAATAAGATCTGATAATACAGTTGTTGGTAAGATGGCTGTGGGATTAGACCCTGGGACACTTGCCTTCCATTCCCATGTCTTAACCACTGCAGCACCATTTTTCTTATGGGTGTATTGTTGGATCAGTTTTACTTCATTTAGGTATTTGGGATAGAAATATCATGTACCTGATGTCCTTTAATGTGCTCATGGATGAAAGTGCATATTCTCTGAAGTACAAGTTAATAAAAAACACAGCAAGGAAGTTTTTTACAAAACATTCAAAGATGGGGCTCTGAGCAACCTGGTCTAGTGGAAGGTGTCCCTGCCTATGGCAGGGGGAGCTGGACTTGGGTTCCAACCCAAACCATCCTACGATTGTATGCTGGTACTGTGCAGTTGCAATGCTACCTGTACATGTGACCAGAGCCAGCTGTTCCAGAAGGTGAGAACTTCAGTCTTTGTCTTCAGTGAGGGCTGACCCTAGGACTTGCTGTTGGCAAGCAATATGAGGCTCAGCATACATTGTTGCATGCCATTTTAAGGGGAAGAAAGGATGAAGAAAGGGGTGAGAGTAAGATCCAAAGAGCGTGGAACATGAGTACAGCAGAGAAGATGCTCAGCTAAAGCAGGAGTGTCCCAAAACAGCATCATTTTTCCCTATGGGAAGACAATAAAGTAACAAATGGATAACCAGTTGTTTAGTTCCAGGACAACGACTGTTCTTTTTAATGATTTCTATTCAAGATTCTTGTTGACATTGATGAGAGACTCACTAAAGGCCAAAGGAGACTATCGAGCTCTGCCTTTGTGCTCACAGACCGCATTTAGGCACGGTGGTAATTTCTGGAGGAATATGGCCTTTGTCTTTTAACTCAGCTAGTCAAAACAGCAGGCAGGTCTTTTCCATTCCAGGAAGCCCTCAGGAGGATTTTGATGTCTGGTGGAGCACATCCCAGCTTTTGTTCTGTGCACGTACAAGTACCTTTCCTGCGGGGTGCCGTACGGGAGCCTGAGCAGCCTCAGCAAGGCATAGGAAGGGGATGTGCTGTGGGAAGCAGCAGCTGGGAGGGAGGGAGGCAGTCACCCAAGCAAGGCTGCCCGGCAGCTCTGACACGGGCATCCTTTGCAGACCTGGGGGAGAGCCAGTGCACTGTCACTGTCCTTTGAGTGAGGGCACTTTTGTCCTTCCGCGCTTTGAACTAGGCTTGCGCTCAGTTCGTCGCTCTCCTGAGAATTTCAAGGCTCTCGCTCCCCCTCCAGTGGCAGGAAAGAGCTCCACGCGCTGGAGCGACTTGTTGCTACTATGAGGGTCAAAGCCGTCTCCATTCCTTTCATGTTTTTTCACTTGTCCCTTCCTGATAAATTCAAAATGTGTCCTTGTTACCGCAGAAAGTGAGACCTCCAAGGATGGGCCTGAATTTGTCATGAGTAGGAGTGTGTTCCTGCTGACCAGTCCACTCCTGCCAGTGCTGTTCACTGCCTTGCTGCATTCAGAGGTGGAGGGGCTGGGACACCACCTCTGTGCTGTGTGTAGGATAGCCTTAATCAGCATCAGCAGTTACTCTTTTTATTTTTCCAAACCCATGAGATCATTTCAAGAGACCTGAGATTCGTTTCTATAGTATGTCCTGCATCAGAGAGAATGAAGAGGAGGAAAATACCTTTCAGGCCCAATCTGTTTTCAGATAAACATTTCAATGTGGGTATGTGTAATCCTTTCTCTCCCAGACTTTAGTTTAATCCCTTTTCCCTGAACAAATAGGTGTCCTCTGGCAAGGACCTGATGCGTGGCTGTAAATAGGCAGTGTTTTTGTTATCCAGTTAATCTCCATTTATTATCACACATTCAACAAACAGCAGACGCTCCCCTACTTGTTTGTCTGTTCACAGGAAGAAATTTTATCTTAGTCAGTGGATTATGGTAAAGGCTGAGTGAATCACTGTGCTGCAACACGGTCAGCCCTTTCAGGGTTATTCAAACAATGGGACTGTCCAGCCAGTCAGATAAAATGTTTAATGCTCTAGATTGCCAGGATCATCAATTCGGTATTCATGTCTCTCTGTAGCACTGCCTAAAGCCAGCATTTAAATGAAGCTAGAGGTTACATCAATGTAGCAGATGGGCTTTGAGCATGTGGTGGCTGCAATACACACGGTGTTTTGAACTGTGAGGCTCCTCTGAATCACTGTGTCACCACTTTTCAAATGCAATGCTTTGAACTCTACCCAGCAGGTTGAGTATGTAACCCTCTGTGAGGGTTATAAGCTGCAATCTACAGTAAGGGACTGCGGGTTAGCAGACCAGTGAAGTGTCTTGTTTATGTTTTCTCAGTTGCTGCACATGTCTGAAGTTAACTTCTGCCTTTCCCTGGAATCCCTTGCACTTTACATCCCCTGTGCTGCTGCTCTGCTTTCTTCCCTGAATACTTTCCACCTCCTCCTAGACTGTTGCCATGTCAGGGTCATCTGTGTCCATGCTCCAGCAGGCTGGGTTTCTATATCTCTTTTTTTCCCCTTAATTGAAGCACAGCATTGTACACAACTGCCACCAACAATGAGTACTGTACAAGTGCTTGGCTCAGCAAGGTTCGTGAACTGTGTTTTCCCAAGCATCTGCTGTGAAAACAAGGGTTGGTCTTCCTCAAAACAGTCAGTACTGATCAGCAGCACGTTCCTCCTGCTGATGGTCACGGCAGCTGCAGCTGCACTCAGATGCTCAGTTTACCCCAAACCGTTGTCTGATTCAGTGTTTTTGCTGCCTTGGGTTCACGTCCCTGACTTTGCTGATGTCCAAGACAACATTTCTATTTTGTGCTGGATGCTGACCAGACATGAGTTTGTCTTGAACATGATCATTTATAGCCAACATTTCTTCCTCAGTTGGGGTATCTTTGTGGCCCCTCTGCTGTGTGTTACTGCTCACTTTGCTAGAGGTTGGTTTACAGATATTGTCCAGGCAGAAAAAGGGAAATAAATTACTCAGCCTTTTATGTTGCTGCATGGCAAGTTCAAGGCACTTGGTAACTATATTTATTTGCACAGTTGGTCTCAAAGTCTGCTAATTCTGATGCATTCTTTGGAGGGGGTTTATTCACTCCTGATTTTCTGCCTTGTACAGTTTCACCCTATGGCTAAGCTTGCCTTGACAAAATAAAAAGGAAAATCTAGTAATAATATTAGGAGATACTGTGGTACAAGTTGGAGTACTGATGTCTTGGATTACTGTTATCATACAGGCAAAGCCAGCAGTTATTTAAGTGCAAGTAGTGGACATCAAAGTAAGGCACAATGTGTAAATGAAGGGGAAATTAAGAGATTTGAGAAAAGGACCTCCCTGAGCATGGACAGCTATCAGATAGCATTTGTTGTGCCATTGGGGAGGGTGCTGGATGGACAGCACTGCTGCTTGTAAAGTGTGTGTGTATGAAAACCTCTAAACCTCTCCTTGGTAGTGCTGCACACTCACCTTCTAAGCAGCATGTCTGAAAGTAAAACTCTTTGTCTTCTGGTAAAAGCAAGGCAGCTTTTTGAAAGACAGCACCGTTCCAATGCTGGCACATTGTTTGTGTCCTTACTGCTGCTGTATTCCTTTTCTGTCAAGCAAGACGCATGTCCTGCCAGCACAGGGAAATTGCCAGTTCTGGAGTATTCAACAAGAGATGGTGCATGCTCACAGCTATAAGGAAAATGCAGAAAATATTTTTTCCCTGACACAAGTGAATAGGATCTTCTAGCACTGTAAATAGTGTGTTTGTTTGGATCTTTGGTACTTCAAATCTTCATCACTGCAAGCGCTAGCTGCAGACTCATCTACTGGTCATGTTTTCCTCTGGTAAGAGGATTAGGATCAGTGCAAGAACATGCACTGGGCTGGTATTATGGAATCCAAGGTAAAGGACCAACCTCAGGGTAGGCAGATCTTTGGTAGGAGGTGTGGGAGGTACTTTTGTATACAAATCTTATTTTGGCATTTGGAATGCTGACTCAGAACTTGACAGTAGAAAAAAACCTCTTCCCTTGGACCAGCAGTGACAAATATTTTTTAGAAGAGCTGGAATTTCTTCTGCTTCTGTTGGTACACTGTGCTATCTAAAGAAAATGCTTATAGGGGTTTCAGGCTCCTTAGTTAATAATGGGGAGAGTGAATAAGTAGTTTCACTGTTGTTAGAAATGAGTCTAAAACAATCTAGAAGGCCACTCTACAAAATTAATGCCAGAACAGCAGTTGATGCAAGCTGGGCTTAATAATGATTTATGCCTCCTGGAATACACAGTGGCTGAGTTTTCAAGTGTAGCTAAATGAGTTCAGCAACAAACAGTGGTGAACTTTTTTTTTTTTGTACTTCAGTTGTGGTCTTTTAAGGGTACTGAGCCATGTACTGATGCAGATAGGCATCAGATTTATAGATATGTTTAAAATATCTGACAGTGTGAGAATTCGTGGGTTTAACAAGAAAACCAGTAGAGAAATACGAGAAAAAAAATGTTCTTTCTGTCAGTATATCATTGTGGACAACAAAAAGTTAAACCACAGTGTCAGTTTTTGAAAGGATGAAAACGTTAGAGCCTTACTTGGTGACTTTAGTGGTAGAAGCCCCAGGTAAGGGCTCTAAACTGTGCTAGTAGAGGTGTTTCAAAACTCGGGCAAAGAGCAGCAGAAAGCCTGCTTCTGCGTGCAGAGGTATCTCTGAAAAATCTTAAAATCTAGTGGCTACAGGGCAAGTTCTGTCCTAACTACCTTAAAGAAACCTCCCCCCTCTCTTCCTACAGTTTTGAAGTGCGAGGATGATGCATTACTTTATTTCTAATATAGAGACATTTTTTCTTTATTCTGTAGATTCAACCAGTTATTGATGAAGTCTTCTCTTTTTCTGAAGTTCCAAAGGCCTTTCTGAAATTGGAAGGAGGACATGCACGTGGAAAAACAGTGATCAATGTAATTAGTAGACAATAAAGTATCTCTAATCATTATTCTGCCTGCAGTCAGTCCTTGAACATGAATTGGTATGTAGCAAGTGTTTCTTTTTTAAAAGCTCATACAGGATGCATAACTTAAAGTCTTGTTTTAGAAAAGCCTGTGATTCCTTTGCATGGTGCCTGTTAACAAGCAGACAAGACATACTAATGTCCCTTAGGCATTTCTATCTGAAAACCATGTTAAAAGTGTAACTGTGACTTTTGCAGAACACCCCTCACTCTTGGAATAAGAGGAACAGTCTGCAGCATTTTCCTTTTGTACATCTTGGAGCTTTTCTTTTCCAGATGTAAGTCCTGAAATGGACACCCTTATCTACTTGTCCATATGAAACCTGTGCTGTTTTTCCTTGGCCTTTCCTAGTTTTATTTACCTTCACTAATGTAGATTATTACTCAAGCTATTTCATTCTCAGAACTAAATGGTTACATCACTGTCTCAAGACTGATACTTTGATCTTGTTATGGCAACTCTCTCATGACATAGCTAATCTAAATAGAAGCATGGAACAAAATCAATCTGTAACTGATAATTATTCTAATTGCCCAACTCCTGGCCCAGATTCAGCTGACTTCAGTGCTTATGCAGGTAGGGTAGACATGATTTTGTCAGTAGCCAGGAGCCCTTGTTCCTGCTGTGTCCCATCACTGCTGGTGAAGTACTGGAGGGGGTGTTTGTGTCTGGTGGGCTGGTTTTAAACTTGCCATTTTGCCAGAGATGGGCTATGGAGTAACTTCCCCTGCAATTATGTAGGTGGATTGAAGGAAAATGGCAACCTCTTGAGTGAGAGCTGTCCATTTGCTGCAGTGCAGCTGTGGTGGTGCACAAACCATGTCATGCAGCACTTCCACCTGCGGACGGAAGTGGCAGCCATGTGAATGGTGACCCCATGCACAAATGCACTGAACACGTGCTTGCATAGAAGAATCACCCATTCCTCAGAGCCTGCAGCTATTCTACACCATGTATTCACTCCTCAGGGGCTGGCTGTCACAGAGGAATTATGGACAGAGATGGGCACAAGATGAACCATAAAATTCACCTTTCTACCTTTAAAAATAATTTCAATAAAGTTACCTAACTTAAATTTATTTTTAAAATGCTATATTATATATAGCAAGAGCACATCAATATGAGAAAGTACCACTGTTTGGAACCAGTAACAACATATTTTCTATTAAGGACTAAAAGCAGCACATTTCAGAGCAACAAAACTTCAGTGCGTCTTTACAAAAGGAAGAAAATTAGTAAGGCACTTCCTCTAGGGTGGTAATAGTAAAAGCACCAGGCAATACAATAGTAATGAAAATGTTAATTTTAAACAGACTTACTATGCAAGACAAAGGCCTGGATGCTCCTAGGAGCAGCTTGTAATAACACTGGTCTAAGCCAGAACAAAACACAGCAGCATAGTACAAGAGTTTGTTTGTATTTTACCTTTTTGCCAACATTATTAAGGGAAACTAACATGACCAGGTTCAAAGCAGGGCAACAGAAGGACCTCTTTCAGTCATCAGGACATCCTACTTGTCACAAGTTCTTTACTAAACCAGTTACACTTACTTGGAATGGGCACAGCCTTTGTGGCTGGGCACATATCCAGGCTTGGCTGTGCCCTTTCCTAGGGGAGTCTGACACTTCTGTCCAATGGGGAGCCAGCAGCCCCCCACAAACATTGCTCTCCAACATCACCAGAATGTTTGGGGAGTCTGGCATTCTCCATGGTAAGCCCAACAGGCAATGGCTGGAAAACTCAGTAACCACAGTGCTTATGTGCTGTTGGAGTCATCTTTAGTGGTATTTTCCCTAAGAATTCTTGTTTTCTATAAGATTTTGGAGTTCAGGAAGACTCTACTTACTGAAACTGTTTTAAAAGGTACAAATGTGACATGGCAAAGAAGAAAAATAGCCACAACTCAAGAAGTCAGGCAACCTAGAAAATGGGCAAATTCTTCATATTTCAATGCATCCTTTTGCCAGCCCTCTCTTTTTCTAACAAAATATCTGCTACTTTACATCCTCTATACATGAGAAAATCTAGAATTTTTTCTGCATTTAGGACTTACTATATTAGCTTACTAACTAAACTTGAAGCCACATGTTAAAAATTCTTTGGATGTGCTGTACTAGCAGTCTTTAAATTTTCAGTAAACATAAGTTTGTTCCAGTGAACCAAATATATTAATTTCCCGTAGTGAATATTTCTCTATACTACAGCTCATAGGTCCACGTTGCTACAGCCACATATACACTGCACTCCTGTCCTTTGTAAAATAGGTTACACTTACTGACTATTCTGGGTTAACTACACACTGACAGAATTGTAACTCCATGTGGTCTCACCCGTGTTTAGTTGTCCCATTCTAGCCTGAGGCATACTGCCACTTTCTATCCAACACTGAGTTGTAAGGATTCAAAAAAAAAAAGGTTTTGAGATACCCAAGCTTTTATAGGGATAATAATCTTGGATAGGGAGGTGAAATCATTCTGTTGCTTGTTCTTTTTAAAATTGTGAAGAAAAGACAAAACTCTCATTGTTGATCCTGTATCCTCCAGAGATGGCAGTGCTGATTCCAGTGTCCAGAATAGTGGCCAATTCAAACATCATCTTTCCTTCTTTGGGTTTATACAACCAGCGGTTCCCAACACTGCGTTAACTTTTCTTCACTGGCTGTGTTGACAACAACATGGTCACAATCATACTGTGTGCCTCCTGTAGAGAGAAATTTCAAAGAGGGTATTTCATCTTTGAAATAAGAGACAAATACTCTAGGTCTCAGAAAAGCTCTAGTAAGAGCTGGTGTAGACAGTTTCTCTTCAACCCATGGATCTGAGAAGACAAATGTATTTTCATCACTGCCTGCTTTTGGAATTCATTTTGAAACAGTTTTTGAATTAACCAGGATCAATCTGCCTTATTCTCTCCACCCATTCAGTAATTCAGTTTTTTGGCTTTTTCAGCCTGGATGGAAAGGGAAAGAAACCCTGAAATACACTCAGTATTGCAGTGTTGAAGACTGTCACTTCCCAAAAGTCACACTTGACTAATTCAGTTTTCCTGCAACAGTTGTCAATTGTCACTTGGCTCTGAAAATGGAGTGAAGATGTTTAGATGATGAAGTAAGTCCTGCTACTAACAGACAATATGCATGTGACCATGTCAGAGACAAGGTCTGGCACTGGTTTACTCCTTGCCATTATAATCCTTTATTTTGACCAGAATGTTCAGCTGTTTGCACTGGCAGCTGAACATATCTGAATGCAAAATAAGAACATTTCTTAGAAGAGCTTAATCTGCTTACACGATGCAATGCCAAACACGTTCTCATAGAAGAGCACCATTAATATTCTGACTTAAGAAACTGGGAAGCAAAGACACATTTGACTAGAGCTGAAAGTCAGAATTGATGGTTTTTTCCCTCAGATCTAGTACATATTGCAGAAATGTAGGACACGTGCATCTCCTGTAGTACAACACACCTGCAAAGCAAGTGGTATTCCCACTGGAAGCAGCCATCTGAGCCAACCATTTATACAAAGCACTGCAACGCTCCCACGACCACTGTCTTTGTGTTCTGCACCCCAATTGCCTCACCCTCCCTGACTGAGCAAAAGACAAACTTGACAGCTGAAAGCTTGTGTTTAATGTAACATACTGAGCTATGTAGCTCATGTTATTTTTTGTAGCTCAGTTAGCACTGTGAGTGCAAAATTTGTTTTTAAGTGGTGTCTGATAGAATGTAAACACGCTAAAATGGGAAAAGATGGGATTTTTTTTTCAGTGGACGGAGAGACTGTTTACTTTGATAGCGTGGTGCTCTGGACAAGGCTTTGTGCTGTGCCAGTTTGTCCACAAGGTGGCACTGGCAACTGCACAGTTAAACAACTGCGTTCATTTGCTGAGGAATTCTTTAATGCACAATTCGTGGTCCAGAATGGATCAGCAGAATTGGCAGGAACAGGCAATGTTCCTACTAGGCTTTCTCAAATAAAAGCCACATGTATCTACTGTTTTGTATTTACTGTACAGATTTACTTTGTTTTAAAGCTAAGAGTGCATCTATACTTCCACCACCAGACCTACCCTTTGTGAACTTCTTCAGTTATAAATGCAGAATACATAATTGCCTTCAACATGCTTAACTGAAGAAAAGGCAATGCAATAGTATTTCTGCTTGTTTGGTGCCACTTAGAATGGGCTTTAAAAAAAGGTATGCAGTCATTGTGACTAGACTCTCCTTGAACTGGAGTGGTTTTGTTAAGTTTATAGTTAATCTTCATTAGCTTTTTGTGGCAGTAAAGAGAATTTGTGACCATTTGTGCCACTGTTGTATTATGGTCAGACACCAGATAACCCTGATCTCACAGTTCTGACAGTCCTACCCAGCTGTGGTGGGTGATTGTCCCACTCTGCTCTGTGCTCACCCTGAGTGAGCAGCCTCACCTTGAGTCCTGTGTGCAATTTTGGGCACCACAATATAAAAAAGATACAAAGCTATTAGAGAGCATCCAAAGGAGGCTACAAAGAAGGTGAAGGGCCTTGAGGGGAAGCCATACGAGGAGCAGCTGAGGTCCCTTGGTCTGTTCAGCCTGAAGGAGAGTGAGGAGAGACCTCACTGCAGTTTACAACTTCCTTGTGAGGAGAAGAGGGGCAGACACTGATCTCTTCTCTGGTGACCAGTGGCAGGACCTGAGGGAATGGCCTGAAGCTGCATCAGGGAGTTTTAGGTTGGATACTAGGAAAAGGTTCTTCCCACAGAGGGTGTTTGAACACTGAAGGAGGCTCTCCAGGAAAGTGGTCACAGCACCAAGCCCAACAGAGTTCAAGAAGCATTTGGACAATGCTGTCAGGCCCATGGTGTGGCTCTTGGGGTGTCCTGTGCAGGGCCTGGAGTTGGGCTTTGATGATCCTTATAGGTCCCTTCCAACTCAGGATATTCTACGATTCTAGGAGTTCAGTCCTGTTTAGTTCTAAAATGCTGACTGTTGACTATGATATTTTTCTGGTTGGTTTGGGGTTTTTTTTTGGGGGGGGTGGTGGTTGTAAGTGATGTAATTAATGTCATAGCATCAATTAAGAATTAATTTTAAAACAGCTAAAATATTAATAGAAATAGAATAAAACAGATATAGAAAATGTTTACTCCCCTCACCCAAAAAAGCAATTATGTAAGAACATTTGATTATGCTAATTCTCCTAATCATTCAATTTTCTACTTTTCAGACTTTCTGTGAAGCTCTGAAAACAAAGTTCAGAAACAGTATCTACACAAATCAAATTACTATGACAAAAGTGACTCCAAAATACACATCAAGTGCTCACAGACCCTAGGCTGCTATGGCAGAGTCTCATGCTTGCCATAGCAGCATAACCATTAATAAACAAAAAACCCCCACCTTTTTGCATCTAATCACATCAGTATACAAGCCTGCCATTGCTTTCCTAATATCCTTTGGCTATTTCATCTACAACTACTAGGTAAGAAAATTTGCTCTATAGAAATTAAAGTTAATGAGAAGTTAGGTTGTTCTTGCTTCAGCATTTTAAGTAAACATATTCACATTGCCCAAAAATTAACTGAGGCTATCTACAGTGAGTGGACACTGAGAATACAAGATAAGCAAGTACTGTGAGTTACTAAATGGTATGTAGGAGAAATGAAATGAAGTCTTAGGGCCTGTATAATTCAGAAGGTCAGACTAGCTGATCGGGTCTTTTTTGCTTCTAGATTAAAGCAACTAAAGCACTATCCTTAATTTATAGGCACGTTTAGCGTGTATCCCACTGCAAATACCATGTAATTAAGACCCAATGTAATGAGATAACATTTGCTTACCTTTGATATCTAAAACCAGCTTGGGTTTCATCTTGCTATAAATTCTGCCATCGGGACTAATATGCCAATATTGTTTGTCTTCATTCCGCTCAAATGACAGACCAAGTTTAGAGCCAGGAGTTATAAGATTTCCAACAATTGTCAAGCAGCAATCCTCTGCCATCTGTGTTATCAGGAAGGTAACAGCAATTATTCAAAATGGCCTTACTTCTAGTGTCAGCTGGTTTTTTTTATCAAATAGGAGAGATAGCATCAGGTGAGAATAGAATTTAGGAATTACTTTCCCTCAAGGAATCTATTTTTGCCCCAAACTCAAGACTCATTTTTCTTTTGTTCCTGTTTCTGCTGACACTCTCCACTACACAGGAACTGTAAAATAACTACCCTGTATCAGATCAAAAGGAACAATTAGCACCTGTCTCTAGCAGCAGCCAATAACCAAAGATTACATTGATACTGTGGAAGATTACATTGACCGAACTCTTGTATGCAGTATGTTCCTGGTTATCTCTTCAGTCTACAGCAATTGCCAGCCCAGAAGCTTTTCCATGCATCCCCATATCTTTAATGCTCATCTTCCGTCCCATGTGTAAATTTATTAGTCACTACCCACCAAGATCAGTGATTTTACATGAACACTCTTGAGTATCGTAACCCTTCGATACTGTGGTAAGCAGTTCCAAATCCTAACTACCACTATTTTAAAAAAATTAGGAATAATTTGATATGCAACTAGTTTCATTTGATACTCTCCTCATCCCTTGATCATTTCAAGGGATGTCTTGTCCATGCTATGTTTGCAGAGACTTCAAGCACACCATCCTTCAAATGGCTAAAATGTCCTCGCTATTTTGTCTCTTCCTTCCATAGAGGCTCTCCATTTCCTCTGAACATTCTTTTTTCTTTCAATCACTTTTAGTTTTGCAGTAACCTTTTCAGATAAAGGACATAACTGCACAGTATCAAGTGTATGCATTTCACAGGGTATCACAGTAATATTTGCTTCTTTATTCTACACTCTTTTCCTAGTCACTTGTATTACTTGATTCCAAAAGTCTGCAAATGTATTCTGGTTAAAAAAAGAGCTGGCAAAAATTAAGCTTACTTCAAAGGATTATTAAGGCTGTATTACTAAGTAACAGTCAATTTTTCTAGATAAAGCGATTTTCAGTAGATCACCACAAGCTGTGCCTTTTAACTACTGAATGCACTTCTGTGGCAGGTTAAACACTCATCTGCCATTGTTGAAATGGCTCTAAATTATTTTTACAAGTGCTTTTGAAAGCACTATTTCTTGAAAAAGTCATACTTCTGACTATCATAACCTAGGATTCGAGTAAGTCGATTTAGTTGTGAAATTCCCGTTTGTATCTGAAGCATTCTCTAGTGGAACTAGGAAAACTCTGAGCTTAGACATTAGGTCCACTGGGCCAGTACTTCACCCATCTCCAAGAAACTCATAAAAAGTAAGGAAACCTGCATTCACATCTATTTCTGAAAAAAGGAGCAGATTGACTTTCATATCCTGCTTACTGGTTATCCCACATACTTAAAACGGCCCTTCCTTGAAAACCCCAGGCACAACCCAAGGTACTGTGACACAGTCACTGAGATGACCCAAGCTTACAGGAAGGTGCAGGTTCTTCCAGTGACCTATGTCTGCCTATGTGCAGGTAGCCCAGTTTTCTTTGTAATATGTGGTAAACCCCAATTTTTGGTTTGTGCAAAATGGATTTACTATCATTCGCCAGAAAGATGGCAGAGCTCTGTAACAGTTCAGTCACTTAAGATCAAAGTTGCCAGCTTGCACTCTGCACTAAGCTACCTGATTGCTATACAGCACAAGCTGTGTATTTTCTGTGCACAGAAGAATTGCTTTGTGAGATACAGAAAAAGGGGCAAAAACCAGGAGCATTTATCCAAAGCCGTATAATACAGCACTGCCTCAATATGAAAACTTTCAGTGACATGTTTGAGAGGCACCATCAAAAGAGAAGTCTTTTGTATGTGATATTAAAGCTTTTAGCTTACTTTGCATCATTTTGCTGTCTGCATAAATCCCTTTTACAACTGCATGTGTCCTGTAAACATGTCTGAACAATGCCTTAGCTTATTAACAGTAAGATTCTTCCCTCCAGCATAGATGACATAGTTATAAATGGCTCCTTTGAAGTTATACAATCCTATAGAAAAAGTTCACATGATTCTTTGCAGTCAAGCTGTTTAACAGTATTAAAGTAACTTAATTTTCTTTTGGGTGGCATCCCTACCTAAGACTGTTCATGCTTAAACATTATATGAACTGCGCATACCTCTGCTCACCTCAATGACAATTTGCCCGTGATTAGTTTTATGGACTGTGAGAAAAGTAAGGCTTCATTTGGAAACTTGTACAGAGGAAAGGAAAAAGGATGGATTTGACAAATACAGGGATAGAAAACAAACAAAAAAACCCCAAAACAAAACAAAAAAAACCCCCCACTCCCAAACAGCTCAAGAGAGTGGGATTTTATCTTTAAGCTTGCCTAAATGCAGAAGAGGATATCAATCTACATTACACTAACTGTCCTACCACAAGGTATGCATAGTTCAAAATATTATCAGTACTTGAAAAAGTCTCCCCTGCTTGGATACTTCTGCAATATTTTCTCTCAAAATTTCAATTATATCAAAAAAGTATCATACAACTAGTTTGTTGTTGTTTGTTTTTCACCTGAAAAAGCCAGAGTTGATCAAAACAAAACCCACAAAAACCAACTCCCAACAGAAAGATTACATTATAATTGAAACAGATTAAGCCTATAAAATAAATGAAGATTCTGCAGTAGGAACTAAATTCCTAAAGCCCTACAGTTGGAGAGGAAAAGAGAAAATGCACATTGAACTCAAACCTTACCCGACACCTTATGAATCCATCCTGATAAACCCAGATTTGATCATCTGAGTCTGTATCTTCTGCAACCTGTATTCTGAGAAGATTCAGATTATCTAGGTTTCCATCAGCTGACATGAATTTTCCCGTTTCCTTGTTTCGAAGCCTGAAGTACACACGTTTCTGCAGAAAACAAAAGAACTCTTTAACCACAATCTCAGCAGAGAAGATATCCTGCTCTGGGTTAACTTCAGAGCAGCTACTGTCAGTGCTGAACCCCAAAACTCCCTCTTTCTTTCTGAAACCTTGACTTTTTTATTCAATGATTTAATTCAGAAGCCCATAAACATCTTGGGCAAGACAAGCTTTGAGAACTCGCCACTCTGCATGGAGAGTTTTAGGCTTTCCTAAGCACTGAAATCAGCACACAGTGGAAAGCTAAAAATTTTTAATTCAGAGCAGAACTAACTTCTCTCTGCTAACTCCTATAGATGCTCTGAGCTTTTATTAAGGGTTCACTTGTGTGGCCCATTACACATGAACACCTCTGTTCAGACAAGCTCTCAGCAGGGCAGTCAAAATGCATTATTCCTAACTCTGCTTAGGGCTATACAAAGACAAAGCTATGACAGCAAGAAAATGCAGTTGGTTACAGGTACAAGTACCCTGTGAATTAGAAAAAGCTGTTTCTCCAAGGAAATATGGCTCAGCAAGAACCTCAGATGTTAAAGCTCCCAGGACTGCTGCACCATTGGACAAGATCATATGGTCCTTATTTAGAGAACAAAATGAACAGGGCATGACAAGAATAAATTTTGCATTAGATTTGCAAATCATTCTGCCAAGTAATAAGCAGGGAGGGACCTTCCCTCCTAAATCAATACAAAATCACTACTAACTGAAGTATCTTTTTTTTTTTTTCCCCCAATTTTCTTGTTGTTCCGTAAAAAATACAGATATGCCAACAACCAGTCTGGGTGCTAGTTATGAAACAAGTTACAATACTTTATATATAGCAGTTATAGCCATTATTTATTAATCCTTAATTAATCCTTATATGCTGTCTTCTGTACTTTGGTTTAAAGGATGTTCCTAATAAACAGTTTAAGCAGTGTAACTGCAAAGCCATGTAGCATAATCAAACAGCTTTTATTACACACAAAATTCTGGAGTGATTTCTTTACACAATTGCCAATGCTGAAGTTTGTCACATGCCTGTGACAAGGCTGTAACACTGCTTTCAACTGCATAGTATCTCCTCAACCCCATAACAAGATATAAATTAGTACTTGATAAGCTCATGTCAAAGCCTACTCACCTGCAGTAAAGGTCTCAGAGAACCTATCTGACAAAAGCCACTGGCTTTATACCAATCTGGAATTTCATTTGGTGTTAACAACATCTGACGTCCCCTGTAATTAGTGTGTTCGTAAATTATCCATCTATGAGGAGAAAAAATAAGACAATGTTTTAACTGCCAAATTCTGCTTTGGAATCAATAAAGGAGTTTAATAGAAGTCTGTCCCACAACATAGTAGTGTTTAGCTTTGGAAAGCCAGTGACCTTTGTAACAGGCCTTAAAAAATAATAACATTACATCCTGATTTAGATCAGCCACATTAACATGAGTACACAGGAGTTCAGATTTTAGAGTCCTATTATTTAAAAATTACAAGCTGAATGAAACAAAGCATTTTCTTGAGAACCCAACTTGTAAATACCATTTGTTTTCAGGAGGCACTGTGACTCCTCAAGGAGCATAGATCTATATGCCACATGTGCTGTATGTGCTACACTGCTGCAGGTGCAGAACCAGCTGTTTTCCAGCTGTTTTGTGTATCTGAACTTGGCCAGGCCTGGTGTGCGTGAGAAAGAACTACTATGGATGCAGACTGGAGCAAGCAAATACTGGAAACTGCAACAGGGTGAAGTTCTCTCAGGTATTTCGGTAGAGGTTTTATTTCATAACACCTCTCTTCTTTCCAAGTACCTGAAAGGGTGGTGGGGAAGAGATAGACCAAGAGTGCACATAGAAAAATTTTGTTTAGCGTTCCATAGTGTGCATCCAACTATGCTTAAAATCACACATTGAGTGTAATCTGTCAGAACCCAACTTCTGATTCTCCATTATTGGCACAACCAGTGAATTATGGCTGGGCTTCAAAATAGGCTGCAATACAGTGCAATTTGTAGAGTTTTCTCACACTGATGTGCTGGGACGGTCCAGTGGCCATGGGGGTTTGAGCACATGAACACTCAATATGCAAGTTTTCAGGTTACCTCCTTCCACTGACTGATTTGTCACCAGACATCTCCATCCAGAAGCACACTCACTTTAATTTTGGTGGTTTTTCACTGCCTAATACACATCTAGCCCCAGGTATGAAATTAAGAGAATTATAAATGGTGGTCTCTTAGCAAAGGAAGAGAAGATGAAACCCTCTTCAATAAGGGAGGCAGCAGGGGCAAGTAAACTGTAAACCCTGTACTTTGACACATTTCAGCAGCTGACATTGCTATAATGAAATCAGAATTTTCATATCATATTCTATGTTTCCAGTGATCCACCAGAAAAAACACCCCACACATATTCATTGGACAGGAAACGCACACAATGCACGATTCCATTACCTGGAATCATGACATTGGCAAAGGAGTAACTTGATGTTTGACTTCATGTTATGGAAAGTGAGAATCAACTGTATTGTGGTTATGGTGAAAGATACTGAAACCTTAGGAGGCTTCAGAATACAAATATGTACTTTTTCTTACTCCCTTTGTGTCAAAGTTCAGTTCAGTGTGCTAAGGAAACCCTTTGACCAGCTTATCCAGATGGGGAAAATGGTTTGCTCTACAGATTTATTATAGCTATCCACTTGAGGGCAGTCTTAAGCTACCCAACAGCATCTCTCTAGCACACACCTTGGAAATTCCTCTCTTCAAAAGAACACATTTAAATGCAAAGCAACAGTAACATGGATCTATCATTAAAAACAAAAAAACCCACCAAAACTGGAGGCAAGTATCTTAGAGGTAGAGGTTAACAACAGGGGGGAAAAAAACCCAAAAAGAGAACGTAACAGATCTGCTGGAATCCTAAAATATAGGACAGTAGTTTCAAAAATGCTTCCAAACAGCTTTTAAATTTCATCACAGACTATTTTTTACATGATCTTCAAGGGTATACTCAGAGAACACAACTGCTTGAAAACACCTACCAAATCTAACTGCTAGATTCTCATCTAGTTCCTGAAGTAAAAGGGACTATTACTACTAACACCAAAATAGGTGAGATCGTGGTCTAATTGCACCTCTGTGTCCATAGTAGAGGTTAAAGGATGAACATGAAGACTTATTAAAAAACATCTTGAACTTATGACACAGAACACAAACTAAATTATTTTTTTATGTCTGAATCCTAAACCAAGAGCATAGAAGTTGGTTTTAAGGATGCTATCCAAGCTGATTTTTATAATAGGACATGAGAGAAGATGCAAGTTTCCTTGACAGCTTTATTCAAATTCATTTCAACTTTAGTACAGGACATGAGTCAATGATAACATATTGTTGAAACAGGATATGAAAATGCTCTGTAAGAAGAAATGGCATTAATGCACTACACACATTATGATACTCTAATTTTACATTGTGTGATTCCATTTCACCTGTAAATTTGAGTAAGTACATCACTCTAAAGAACCAAAAGGTGATTTTAAACTTACATGCCGCCGAGGACTTGAACTGAAGCTATTCGAGGATTGTATCCCAGGAACTGAAGATTTAAGATTTCTGTACTGAATTCGATTTTCTTTCCTTGGAAACCCATCTTTTCAAAAAGAGCTATGCAGGGCTCAGACAGCTCCTGCAAAAGGAAGATGAGTGCTTTTATAGGGTGTTGGAACTCCAGATGGTGACTGTGAACATCAGTACTCCACATAAGCCCTTTTATTTCAGAGGTTTCTTCTTGATTGTTTAAGATCAAAAACCCTGAATGTTTTTGCTCTTCAGCTCTCTATTTAAACTTGAAAAGTCATAAAAAACCCTTATACAAGTCACACAAGGGATCTTCTTGCATGGAACATAAAACTTCCTTATTTTAAGGCACAAAGATCTCTTTGGCTGATTCTTGCACAATACCTTAAGTATGTTTTAAAATACATTTTAATCAGTGCCAAATCTCTCTTCCATTGCACTAACCCCCACTCAAGGGAATTTTCATATAAAGAGCTGAACAGACAGTAAGATAATACTGATTTCTACAGCTTCAAATGGTGACACCTTGTCAGCACTGCTTATCGCTTAACTGCATTAATTTTTAACTTTTACAGTAGGTTACGGCAACATCAATCTCTGACTAGACGAAAGATTCAAGATTCATATTACTGAGGTAAAATTCATGACAAGTGAAAATTATAACATCTGAATCCTCCAAATCGCTTTGGGGAGATGATTCTTCTCCATCTCTGTCAAAGTGCTTCTGGTGTCAAAGGGATTCTGCCCACATGAAGCTCCCTGCATCACTGAATCCAGTTTGAATGTCTTCTGGAAAAGGAACCTTGGACTCTTTTCTGTGGGGCAAGGTATCTTTAGTGGACTGGAAATAACCTCTCATAATGAAGGCCTTCCTGTGGAAGCTGGGAGGTAGGGTTTGAAGTTCCCCAGGGTAAAGTCAATTAAGCCTGAGTGTCCTGGTGTTACAGTGTACACTCAGACACAAATGACACTGCCACTCCCTTTCTCATAAATCTTCCAGCAACGACTGCATAAAAACCAACACCACAGCCAGAAGAGCTCCTTACTTCTGGCATGTGTTCAGTGCACTCACATCAACGGGATCAGGAACGCCTGACATGACGCAAAGTCTCGACAGACTCCCATCAGCCTCAGGCATGGAAACAGGCCCTCCAAGGCAGATCTGGCTCCATGCATGCATGGCAGCTCATATATGCATGCTTCCATATGAATTTATTAGTCAAGACATCCCATCTACCAATTTCTAATGCCTGAATTCCTCTTTAATCTTCCTTTAGATGTTTAAGGGCTCAGATGACAGCGTTGTCTGAGTGTCACCATTATCTGTACAGCGGTCCAGGTTACCACACAGCAGCTGAGCTATGCTTCCTGATAGCATACATGCTGCTAGGCTGTGGAAAATGCCAGGAGAGGCCTTTTCACTTTACTCCAAAATCAGAGTATGCTCAGCCCCACCATGAAAGGCAACACCAGTTAGACTGTCATGCATCACCACAGGTAAAGAGCCCAGCAGGACTAGTCACACTGTGATGATGTCCCAGTGTCTCTGAACTCTAAGCCCTTTTACCGACTGGCACCTGCCCTCTGAGACATGCAACTTCTCAGGCAACAGCCTTTCAACCTCATGTAGTGCTTTAGAAATAATCTACTTGCAAAGAAAACAGAAACAGAAAAGGAAATCCTCCAGTTTTCTGCCACACCTTACACTGGGCATTTTTTTGATTCAGCAGCAACACTGTTACATAAAACACTTCCCACAGTGAGAAGTGCAAGGTCAGCTCATGAATTTTCTTTCAGTACTTCCCATCTACTGTACCAAGCTGGTGTTCCTGTATATCTACATTTAGTTATTCCACAGAGTTGCTCATTAAAAAGTAATTTCAGATGACTGTTCAAGCATAAACCACATTCACAGCTGTTTTTCATAGTATGTTCAGGAAAAAGAACGTGTCAAACTCAAGAAGGAAAAATACTATTTTGTATCTGCAGCATAACCATGTGGAGCATGCAAAGCAAGCACAACCGAGATATAGTGGCATAAAAACCCCAAAAACCTTGAGCTTATGAACAACCCTTTGCATAGTTTTGTAAGTTCCCTGATTTAAAAAAGCCCTTTTAGCTTTCACTTACAAGTGTATCAAATATCCCTTTAATTTCCTTTTTTAATTTTTTTTAATGCTTCCTTACAAAAAGATCCCTGCAAAGGGGAGCTTAACTAGATAAATACACTAACATGACATTAAAATAGCAAAGGTGCTTCTTGTATAGAAATGTCACAGAAAAATCCTGAGGAAAGTTATAGAAGCAGCAGATGGTGGGGAGGAATTAAGATTGGCACTGCCAAAATACAGGCCCAAAATAAGTCTGACAGGTGAAACCAGGAGCTAAAGTAATAAGGTTCAAGCTTTTGGAAAATCATGAAAAATAAACAATATAAATAGTTAAATAGAAATTATCGTTCTTTCTGTACTGGTTTGCTAATAAACCAATGAGCAAAGTAACCCATTTTCCTCTTCTCTGCAGATAGGGAGCCTCTGAAGAAGGAAGCAGCAGCACATGATTTGCAGGCAGATGCAGGTCTGTGCTACTGTCTGAAGTGTGACAAAATGCTAGAACAAGTTTCACAAGTGTAAAGAACTTAAAGAAGCGCAGAACTGGCATTTATGTTTTAACGCAACAGTCTGTCACAAATAGTAAATCTTTCAAAAGTAAGCTGATCCTTCCGGCTTGAAACAAGCATTCTAAACCCAGGAACTACTGACATGTACAGAAAAACCTATTTTAATTCATGATGATCACCCACCTAGCTTGGCTAGAAACAATTCTATTGTTTTTAATAGGATCTGTCTACTAGACAGAGAGTTCAGAAGGCAGACATTCTTGCTGCAGTTGTTTGTTTACAGAGTACATCAAAATTCTCCAGAGACATGAAAGAGGATGACACATTTTAGCTCTCCTTCATCAACTGCTACACTGCTGACAGGTTACTAAAATTACAGTGGAGTGCAATAAAGCTGCCAAATTCAATACAGAGATATCTTCAAGAAGATATTCAATAGTGAACTCCTCCTTTATTAAAATGAGGACCATCTCCTCATGTTGCTGTTAAGTTCCTGGAATCTTGACCACATTTTGCTAGTAATTACTTCGATCTTAAAAGATACTTGCAGATTCCATAAGTGATCCATCATAATGATTGGTTATAAGCTTGAACTCGTTCCGGGCCACTGATGAGTTACAAAATATATAAATGTAATTTAGTTTGTATCCACAACACATAACATCACTGCCTGATTTTGCCAAATAGTATTGGGTGTTGCTTTACCTTATCTAGAAGAGTCCATTATTTTGTGATTAACTCAAATTCCATTGTCCTGATGATACCAACAGTGTTTTATAATTACATGTATTTCATGCAAAGTTGCTTAAATTAGCCTGTTTTTTCAATATGCATCAAAAACAAGGCCCATGGTACAGATATTTCTTCACACTGTCCTACCACTTTCTCAACACGTTCTAAGTGGTTTCTCTTACTGGGAAATAGACTTGATTCTTTACAGAAGTTCTTTTATAAGCTGTTTTTAAGAACAGGGATCCCAGGCAACTGCTTCTGTGACATCTTCTCCTTTACAAAAACAGCACAGAGGTCAAAAAAACCTGACTTAATGCAGCTAGGACATTTAACTGCTACTGCACAGAAAAAAATCAAACCCAAACAAACAAACAACACCCCCCCAACCCAAACCCTCCTCTGTTGCATGTTTGAATTTTTACTGTTGCAAGAAATGGGGAATTATCGCTGTCTTATCATTACAGTATTTCTAATATGTTTACTTACAATATTTATGATCCGTAAAGATTTTAGAACTGCTTGGGGTGAACAACCCATTGCCGTCAGATCAGGATAGATCCCTTCTTCTAACACATACTGGTTGCCAGCAAATTCCTCCTGGTCATACACTATGCAGCTGCAGAAAGGAGGAGAATAAATTTCCTCTTAAGACATCTGTGCCAGTAAAATGCAGAAACATTATTTACAATGTTTTGTCCTGAAAGACATGCAAACTGCAAAACATTGTTCTCTGTAAGTCCCCATATATGAACCACCCCAGGTGTTAGAAAGCTGGTTGTTTTTCTAAAACTTCTACCATTTTAGTGATTTTGCAGTATTCATTCAATATAACTTACCTGCCATCTAAAATTTTTGAAGACTTCACAGCAAATGAATTGATACATCTTGTGTTTTTTTCAAATATTTGGCAGTTACCCTTGAATTCAGGCTCTGAAAATAACTGGACCTTTAAAAAGTTATAAACATATTTAAGGAAATTCATTCTTCTGTCTTCAGTTACATCTCTACCATTAATTCTATAATTAGATAGAAACATACTTAAAACACCCAGACTTCCTTGGTTACCTATGTTTGTTACCTCTTCAGTGTTGCAATACTTGTTCAAGAGAGCAAGGTTACAATTCCAAAAATTACTTCTAGCTGTACATCACTTAGTAACATACAAAATAATTAAAACAACACTAACGAATATAGCTCCTTGGTCTATCTGCTGGGTAAGATGTTTAAATTCCCACAGAATGGCCAGAATAGGCACACATTTTATTAAAGGGCCATTAAAAGTTTTCTTTTATATTATCAATCTGCTTAGTCTCAAAAATGCATACTCTTCCCAGTAAATGAAAACTCTCTGCTTTGCAGAACACTAACGGTGCATAATCCTGGCAATGGACTCAGACAGCATGCCAAGAGGCATGGTATATATTCCCAGGGTAGATTGGCTTTATGGGCCTGTTACAGCTATAGACACAGCCTCATGTTGGCTCTTTCTCTGCTCCAAGGATCAGAGAGGATACATCCCCCAGAGTCTTTTGCCCTTATTAAAAAAAAATTCTAAGCAGCAAACTTGCTAATTTGGTTAGAGGATAATTAGCCATGATCACACAGAAGTCATTCACATTACTGCATGCCTACCAGCTTTATTCACTCTTAATAGAGATAGGAGTGTGGGCAGGTACAGCGTTCTCCAAAGAGGAACACGCTGACGATGGATGCAGTCTCTTGGCTGCAAGCCTCTACTTCTTTGTTTCCTTAGGATAAGGTCTTCCTTAGGATAGGGTCTTAATAGGCACATAATATACAGATGCAAATAATTTTTCATGCACACAGCTGAAAATAAGCAACCTTGAGATTTTTATTCCCCATAGTTTATGCATTATGCCTGTGCAGGAGATTCCAGTGAAGCGTGCTACTAATCAGGAGTAGCAAACCAGGACAGCTAAGAATTGTCTCCTTAGTTTTTAGTTCCATGATATACTCACCATTTTCACTGAAATGAAAATAAAAATAACTTTGTACAGGGACAAAGGTTCGGAATTAAGAAGGATGAAAAAGCTGTCCATTAGCTTTACTGTCAAAACTACATATTAGTACTTGCACACAGGAGACAATCCAATGTAGAAATATATTAACTCACTGAACAGACAAGTTCTCCCTGCCATTTCCTTCCCTTAACTTATTGACAAAGGTGGCATTAACTTTTAAGCACAACTCAGCAGTATTTGTGAATGAACAACTCCTTTCAAGTACAACCACCACTAGCAAAACTGTTAACCAAAGAAATAGGTTCAAAAGGAGTTAAGTCAGCTGTACCAAGAAGAACAAAATCTATCCTGTAGAGCCCTCACCTCAGCAACAGACTCCAGGTCCTGCACCTCTGCATAGAGGGCTGCGGGCTCCAGCTCCTCAGAACAATCACTGGCACCCCAAAACACCTCAGTCGCTGAACCAAAACATTGCCAGTGCCCTAAGAAAGTTCTGATGGCAACTGTGTATTAAATCCCACCTTCCTTGGGTCTTAATGTGCCTTACTCAAGAGGTTTGGAAAGTAGCCTTCTTTCGCCTGCAGTTTTCACTCTTTGTCTGACTAGTCAGCCGTCTATGCAAATACCTGATGAGTCTTCCACTGGACAAATAGCCATTCCTTCATTTACACGTTAGAGACACTACACAGTATGTTTCATGTGCTTAGAGAAGTGTCTTACCTTGACTTTACCCCTTTCGCTTCCAACAATATCCTGCAAAAGTTTTGAGGGGAAAAAGTGAAAAAAAACATTTCAACAGTGATAAAATAACATACAAAATTTACTGTTAATTATTGTTTAAATAATGTAAATAAACTGAATTTTATAGAAAAAGTAGAGTTCCAAATACTTCAGAGAAGCTTGCAAAACAAGTATAAAGTTAGGTCCTTACCGCAACAATGGGTTGAACTGAAGATATTTTGCAATTCTTTCCCCCCCATGCCTCAACGCTGGGATACAGCCCTTTAGCCAGTATATACTGCTCCCCTGTAAATTCAGGATTCTCATAAGCCACCCATCTGAAAGAGAAAGAAGAGGAGGGTGGTTGGTAGAAGTCACACTACTGTTCCAAAATATAGATGTGTATGTTCATAACTGTCTTAATGTAAGAACAAATAAAAAATACGAAGTGCCAAATTGTGATGCTGTTAAAACCCTGAGCAAAGCAGTGTATCTGATAGTGCAAACCCCATGCAAATTTTACTACCTTCTTCACTATGTTGATACAAATCAGAGTGAATTAGCTAAAGCAAACCACAAGTTCAGACACATCATCTGCTACATATCCTAGAAGTTATCTCCAGTAAGAATATTCCAAGATGTTTTACAATGCTATTTTACCTAGGTCAAGTTCTTCTCTAAAAAATACCCCAAAAACCAGACAGATATCAGAATACAGCTTTTCCAACAAAACCAACTTTCAGAGTCATCTAGACAGTAAATGTAGCAATACTGTTTTTTAATGTTGCCTGTAGCCTTGGTTCACTTGTGTTTAAGCAAATACACACCCCAACAGAATGCTGAGCTGCAACAACAGGCATATATGCTAATCAGAGCAGACTTCCCTGCTAGGAATCAGAGACAGCAAGAAGAACATCCTTGAAAGTTAAGCATTAAAACCACCACAAATTTGACCAGATCAATGTATTTAAATGCAAAGCCATTATTGTAACTGCTCAGTTAGATCTGATGCTTGACATAGGCCACAAACTGAGATCTGCATCAAGTCTTCTGTCTCAGTTGGAATGTGCCTTTTTTGAAAGACTTTCAACTTTTGAGATGATACACACTTGAAGTATTGGAAAAGCAACCAAATCACTGCATATATCTCTCTGATGTCCAATTACCCCTGCAGTGCTTTAGGTCCAATTTTAAATATCTGGTATCAGTTAGTCTGGCTATGCATAGTCTACTACATTCAATAAATCTTCTACTACAGTGTTCTTCTAACCCTGGTTCCATACTGAGAGCCCAAAGAGAGCACCTCCTGCACCTATACTACCTTTGATTTAGTGATAACCTGCAGAACTTCTCTTGCCTTTCACTACTACATTTCCTAAACTTTCTCATACTTACACTCTTTTTTTCCTGTTTGGTTGTTTTTTGAGTGCCCATACTCGAACAGACCACAGCAGCAGCTGCGTTTTGTTCATTAAATTTATGCAGGAATCAGGACATCTTGCTGGTTCCTGGTTCTACATGGAAATCTTCTACTCAGAGTCAACCTGCTTTTAATTTTAGCCGGTATGGTGCATAACGAGTGTATGCTAGGTGATGCCAAAATCCACTTTCAGTGGGCTCAGAAACTTACTGAGTTTCAACACTAACAAAAAATTTCATATCATAAAGCAGTAAAATTATACAGATCTTAAAGTCTGCAAGGGAAGATAACTCTCAACATTGAAATTCCGCATAAATTATCTATGTGTGTCAATCAAGTGGATTCTACTAAGCTGCAGTTTTATTCCAAGTACAAATGCCACAGTGTCTGCAGATACAAGAAGCGGGATAGCCTCAAAGTGAAATAAAGCTGCATCAACATGTGCCAAGAGTATGGACTTTGTTTTACTTGTCCATGGCAAACACTCAGACAATGATTCACATATATCACTATTCACATGTCTTGGTTTGCCTCAGATATAATCAATTATTCCACCTTGTTACACACTAATTACTTACGGCATATTTCAAGACCCATTTCAAACTCACCTCAGAGTAATTCATCAGAGAGACATTGGTATGTACAATAAATTGAGCAGAGAGTTCAAATTTCTCAGGTGTGTCTATACCTGTATACCACATGTACCAAAAGCAGTGAAAATGAGGTTTCCTTAAACAATTTCTTCAGCAGACATTCATTAGATTGTTCAATGCACAAGTGCCAGGATACAGCTATGGTGCATGGTAGTTGTACTCAATTGAGATCTATGCAAACAAGTGTTTCTGATACAAAGTGAATTGTAAGACATGTCAGCAGCCTCCTAAGAATCCCTTGATAGCAGTTATTTAGTTTCCCCCATCTAAAAAGAAGCCTGAATGCAGAAGTAATCAACAAATCTCACTTGCATATGTTTACATTTAAATAAATGGGATTTAAATAATTAAGTGCCACTCTTCTATCCAACTCAGCCCATGCAGTTAGACACTTCCTAGAGTCAGGGCTTAATGGTGAAACACTTGTGCTTCTCCATTCAGAAGCCCATATAACCTGCTTAAAGTAGTAATAACATCATCAAGGACAGGCAGCTGAATTCAGTACCAGCTAAACCTGTCAGACCTCAAGACTATCCCTAGGAAGGAGCACTGCCTTAATCCAACTTCTCACTTAACAGAAAGACCTGGAGAGCAAGACATTGCCTCCATGTCTGAGCAAGAGAGACACATTCCAGCTGCCAGGCACAACAAAAACTGAAATACTGCTCTGCAGCATGGCAGCAACCATCCTGCCCCACAGGCAGTGAGCTCTCCTGACACAACAGATTTTGTAACCCCCAGACGTACAAACTGCCTTAGCGAGGCTGAACAGTAGCTCCCTCCCAGGTTGCTAGCGGGAGGGTGCTGGAGACCTTTACTCCTGGGCATCATCCATGCCCCTGAAACCAGAAGTAGCATTAAGCTTTGATTATGTATTGTTAGTACTATTACACACAGAGAATCTTTCTCCAAAAACCTCTATGTATGACATCTAGGAAGTGCAGCTCCAAACAGGGTCTGAAAGTAGAGCCAAGAAAATAATCCAGACACAGGTAACTCATTGTGGATACAGTATTGCTGCTAGCAAGAATTTTTCTTGCTACTTTCTAAGCCCTGTGAGATGCTTTTCTCTCTCACGAAGAGATTAGCAGAAGTTCTGTAAACTATGAACGCCTGCAACCTTGTAGAACTATGTTTATGGTATAGTAGAAAAATATTTTGACAATGGATGTTTAGGATTTCTAGCCAATCAACCCAGGGGGTGGCTGATCCTTTGTCCAATTAGACTGTGAAGAAAAAGTCTATAAAAGAGTTTGTAAAATAATTAAATAATCTTGCCACACAATTCCTGCCTGCTGCGTCTTCTCCCCTCTCCTCCCTACGGCTGCGGGCTACAGTAATAACTCACCAAAAATCGGATTTGCCCTCAGTTGGCCCAGGACTCACCTTGTCTAACTTTAGGAGGGAGGTCAGAAAGTTAACTGGCACTTGCACATTTGTACCATAATTAACAGATAGGATGAGGTAGTAAAATTCTGTTTATAGCAAAGAGAAAACAGGTTCATCATGCTCCTTTGTGACTGTGATCCCAGTATCCCAGGGACCTGCAAACTTTAATTTTGTGACTCCTTGAAAGTTTTTTTTTTCTGAACATCAGTTCAGTTATAGAGAGAAGTTAAAGCTTTGTTTGAAGTGTTCTCCAATGGGGTAACCAGGGGTACTTGCCCTTTTTAGCTCCCAGTGGAGGTTTGTTCTTGTACCATGTGTCTCTTCAGTTTCACTTGTGTTACCTTCCTGAAGGCATCTAGATTAAATTTACTACACCTTCTGGTTTCTGTATATGAACCACTCATTACCTAATTATTTCCTTAATATCACTATCCATATGTACACTGGAAGCAGCCAAATCTACATTGTGGATTAATTACTTGAAAACTAGGGGAAAACCAGGCTGATAACACAACCACAGTAAACGGATGACTACATAAAATAAACAAATCTGGAAAAATTCCTCCAGCAAGTTCAAAAGGAATCAACTGAAAGACAAGAACTTCTTCAGGAGTTCTGCAAAAAGTTTGGTGTGTTTATGGATAAAGAAAAAGCACATTTCAAACATGCAGTTCCTATGATTTTCATCACTATTAAATATAAACCTGAAGAAGTTTTTAAGCTTAAGGGGAAATCAAAATAGTACAACACTTGATTTTAGTACTTGCTTGAACTTGTAAAGGGTGTTACCTGTTGCTAGTAAATAGTTCCATTTTCCGCCACTTCAACTTCTGCTAGTTTGGAAATAAAGATCAAACCCTACTTAAAAGAAGAAAGGCCTCTCCTATTTTCAGGCAGCCTAGATTGCTTTCTCCCACCCTAATGGCAGAAAAATAATTTTTGAATTTTATGTTTGGCCAGTCTTCAAAAAATGCTCAAGGGCAAAACATTTTCACTTTTAAAGAAGTATATTTTCATTTTTCAAAAAGTCAATCCTCATCTCCTTAGGATATATTTTTCAGGATGTCTTTACAATGGATTTAGCAAAGACATGAAAATATTGCTTGGAAACACAATAGCTAACAATTTTAATGCAGCTAATGCTAAATTACCCCAAAATGGAATAGTCACTCCCCAAATGCAAAGCTGGGCTGTCTCCAGCAATACAGTTTAGATCTGCAGCTGAGCTCAGAACTTGTTCAGTAGTATCTGTGCACTGCAGTGTCAGGCTTTCTTTTCTTTGAGATACCCTTTAAATTACAGAGCAATCAAATTAATTATGTGGGAAATGCAGATCATCTGTTATCTTACTGCTCTAACGGCTTACCCAGATACCTGTAGTTAAAAAATTGCAATAAAAGGTTCAGGGCTTCTTACATTTTTGACTTCTTATTTTAATTGTTTTCAATATGATACCAGGAAGGTTACTTCAAAATATTATGACAAGCTTTTACTGATTCTGTCACAGTTCACTATGTCATAATCTGCATTACAGTCTAAACAGCTCAGGAAATTGCTCAATAGATTATTCATTGCTCTATGACAGATTTCTTGGAAGATATAAAAAAATCTTCTACCTGAACAGATGGTTAACACTTAAAATGAAGCACTGTATTGCCAAACACGACTTCACACAGATCATTCAAGCTTTCTGACACATTAACATTTTGTAACATCACCACAAAACCCCCAAACACTCACAACCTCTCTGAAAACAGGCTCTTAAAAGCTGAGCGCTAACCACTTGTTATGAACAATGCATCTGAACTTTTAAAAAGGTTATTGCTACAAATTACATCTTTTGGAGACTACAAGGTGAGATTACTGGAGCGGTAGCAGAGAAGTTTTGTTCATAATGACTTCTAGCCTCCTTTGCCATCAGCGTATTAAACTTACTCTTAATTACTAGAATGCTCAAACTCACATATGATTCCTATCTCAGATGCAACAGACACATTTACTAGAATGACTACATGAAGGGCATGATAGGTAACCCACAATTTGTTTCCCAACCTTCAGAGGCCACTCTTTCCTATGAATCTCCCTTGCATATTACAGAAGACAAAAGAGCACAGTGACTTCAAAGGTCACCAGGCAGAAAAAAACCTGCTGTCACACCATATTCATACACAAGTTAAAAGCATTCCTCTGGAATGCACGGAGCTTGATTCTGCAACCTTTATCCAAACAAAACTTGCAGAGATATAGCACAGATAACACATGGAAAGATTTAGGGTGTGGCAGGTAAAGCAGAGCTTCCAGCAAGTCACCTGCCTGCATACCAGGCAGGAAGACAGACTGTACATCTCAAGTTCTTTTGGTTCTGATACTTTATTGCAGCCATGATTGCTAATACTTGTCTGCATTTCCAAAATTCTTTGATACAGTCTGCAAGGCTGTGAAACTCAATTTGCAATTGATGGACTCAACTAATCAAATAGCAAAGTCTATCAACTGATCAACTGCATGTGATAGCACTCATGGCACAAAGAGTTGGTTTGTTAATGGCCATGGCTAATACAGAGTTTTGGGAACCATATGTTAAAAAAACCCCAACAAACAATAAAAACCAGCACCATTGCACTAAACCACTGTTAACCTATAGGATTCACTGCAAAAGCAATGTTAATTTTCAGAACAGTTACTCTCCCTAGTATCAAAATGTATTAGTGAGCATGGTGAAAATTATCTCTATTTAACACACAAGTGAGAGAAAGAGCAAAGAATCTACCTCTGGTCAAATGCAAGAAGCCTGGAAATTAGTTTTAAACCTGGAAATTATTTCCATAACAATTTTGCTGTTGAAATGCTTAAATGCAGCCACAAGAACAAGCTATTTCTCCCTCTCTTGATGAAATGTTGTCTCATGCTTTCATACTTTGTGTATCACAAAGCCAGTGCTTCCTGGGACCATCTTATCTTACTGTGAGAAGAAAGATGATTTACTGTACATATTCACTCAAACTTTACTTTTCACATTCTGTGGTCAAGGGCAGAAAATTTTATCTGAAGACCCCACATAGAAGTCAGAGGGCTGAAAAACATCTGCAAACACTATCAATTTCTATAAAGACCAGCATATCTAAAATGAAAGAGTGAATAAAAATATCACTTACATGCCACTTAGCACATTTATAGACTGTGTCCTCAGCCCATATCCAGTGTCTTTCAAATTGGAAATGATACCTAACACATTGATATTGGAACCCTTTGATCCAAAGTCTTTTTCACTGTACATTATCATATGGCAGCTTGTGAAGTCCTGTTAAAACAAAGAGAAGCACCATAAGGAAAGTGGCACATGACATCTCAGAGCATTCAGAAGATGCCTACTACGTGTTCTTGGAACTTACACCAACAATTGGTCGCAGGGACTGCAACTCCTCATCGTAGCCACCCCAGTCTGTCCAATCCCGATACGCTCCTTCTTCCAGCAGGTACTGATGGCCTTCAAACCCAGGCTTCTCGTAAGCAACCCAACTGAACAACAACAACAGCAAAGTCTGCATGTGCAAATGGACAAGTGCCACTCCATGCTTTCGTGAAGCAGGTACAGATATGTGACATTTATTCTTTTGCTGTGAATATTTTCAAATTTAACCCTGGTGTGTGCCTCAACCCAAAAACTAGGAAAACAAAATAAACAGGGACTGGATTTGTCCACTGCAACTTCCAACCTGTGGAGTTACTACTTCAGCTGAAGGGTAAATATGACTTTTCCACACTTACACTCCTCCCAGTACTTTCATGGATCCCACTGATGTGAGTGGAAGCCTTGTCTTGTCTTCTGATTCCTTGTCATCAAGCATAAAGATCTCTGATTCTATTTCCACATGTCTTCCTTCAAAGAAAGGTTTCTCATAAACAATTACCTATAGTGGAAATGAAGCAAAAGAAAAGTTGCAGGGAGGATGATAAGTTCTGACAATAGACAGTTCCTTTTGGATGGGCACATAGAGGGAGAATGCAAAATGAGGAAACCAACTAGTGGGATCCTTTACAAGAGGTCTTTCCACTAGAGATGCAACATGAGGGCTTGAGCATTCATTACCTATCTGCATTATCTGGATTGCTATTAATACTGTCATATATGTATGTGATGGATGCAGAAATATGACAGAAATGGCAGTTTCATGGTGTGGTCACATACAAAAGGACTACCCAGTAAACCCTCAGTAGCTGGTATACAATCAAAGCATACTTATGAATTACCCGTGTGTTGTTCATGTGCTGCAAAATAGCTTTGGACAATCAAATAAATACTGACTTTTACCTTTGGCTCCCCACTGAATTCAACTTTGCGACCACCCTGCCAAAGAAAAAAGAAGAAGAAATAATTAAACTAACTTATATATATTATGCCTACTTATGCCTAACTATATATATAAGTTATGATATATAATAATATCATAACTTAGGCAACTTGTAGATATCTTTAAGAGTCATCAATTCTTTACAAAAAGGCAGGACTAATGTGAAATATTCTTTCAAGGGCACCAGTGAAAATAAAAGGGAGATTAATGGCAGAGATGAATACAATCAAAAGTTCAAGAATTTTATAGACTAAAAAGTTTGGGTTTTTTAAAAGAGTTAGATTTTTGTAAATCTTGAAAAATCTAGCCACCTTAATATGTTATATAGAACACACAAACATAGGTCATTTAACTTGTAAGTAATAACAGTATTTTACCATTTTCAAGGGTCTCATGGACCTAATGTAGGCTTCCTTCTTCTCCCAAAACAACAAATTAGGATATTCACCAGGCTCCAACATTAAAGGGACTCCCTGGAAACCAGGTTCTTCATAAAGAAGCCATCTAAAAGTAGAGGGGGTGCAGGGACAAAAGCAAGAGATAAAAACCCCAGAACATTTCTGAACAGTAAAGAACAAGACAATATGCTTACTTTAGGAAAGAGATCATTGTATCCTTAACAAAACTTTGTTTCTTTACCACCAAAACTGCCAGCTAACAGCTGGCATACTGACAAGCTTCTGTCCCCCAAAGGAGCCACCAATAAAACATGCTTTTTGTTTGACCAGGCCAAAAAACCCCAAACAAATCAGCGAACAGTAAGAATTTCACTCTATCTTATCTGAAGGCAACCATATTTAGACTGAAATATCAAGATTTAAGGTTATTCTAGTATTTTTTAGAATAGTTTTAAAGTGCAGAACCAATTTACAAGATGTAAAAAAATCTCTACTAAACTCGACTTGTATTTGATGTAAAATCTGCTCAATAAAAAAATTCTGACCTTATGTTATTTACTAATACATAGAAAATCCTGACAACTCCTTAGAAATCTGCTTCCTCATGGTTTGTGTCTGCTAATAAATCTACTTTGAAAGCCGTAACTTCGAGAATTCTTGACAGGGACAGCAAAAGTAGTTTTTCAAAGCTTTTTCAAAAAAAACCTTACCCAGTAATCACTTAATGGAAACAAAAAATCTTACTGCTGATCTCTGCCTAAAGATGTCAGAGTATTTCTTTAATTCAAATTTACTGATCTCAGAGAAGTGCAGTGTGGAGCAGTATAAAACACATATAAACAGCAACACTTTTTGCAGCCAACCCTTTAATCGTGTAAGGATCATAATGTATAAATCTGGTGATATCAAAGATATTAAAATAATCCATCACTCTGTCATGCATTAAAGGGAGATTCCAAGCTAATGTAAAGTGGCACGAATTGGTATATTTTCATTGCAGATACATGGCTGAAAGAAACAAACAAGGTGCTTTAGTTTTGTTACTGTCTATAGCTGAATGTTTGATATATTGTGTGCCCTGTATTCACACCACTCAGTAAGCCCTTGGCTTGTGGATGGTCACACATGGTATTTCCAAGGGCTCAGTACTGGGGTGAATTCTGTTTAATACCTTAATATCAATGATTTGGATGAGGGGATTTGAGTGTTCCCTCAGCTGTTTTGCAGATGACAAGAAGTTGGGTGGGAGTGTTGATCTGCTGAAGAGTAAGAAAGCTCTACAAAGGGATCTGGATCAATGGGCTGAGGCCAATGGGATGAGGTCCAACATGGCAAAGTGCTGGGTCACAACATCCCCAAGCAGTGCTCCAGGATTGGGGAAGAGTGGCTGAAAAGCTGCTTGTCAGAAAAAGACCTGGGGGTGCTGGTCAACAGCAGTTGTACGTAAGCCAGCATGTGCCCAGGTGGCCAAGAAGGCCAATGGCACCTGGTCTGTATCAGCAATAGCGTGGCCAGCAGGACCAGGGCAGTGATTGTCCCCCTGTACTTGGCACTGGTGAGGCCACACCTCAAATCCTGTGTTTCAGGATCTGTTTTGGGCCTCTCGCTACACAAAGGACACTGAGGTGCTGGATCATGTCTAGAACGGGACAGTGGAGCTGGTGAAATGTCTGGAGCACAGGTCTAATGAAGTGTGGCTGAGGGAGCTGGAGGTGTTCAGCCTGGAAAGAATGAGACTCTGGGGAGACCTCATTGCTCTTTACAACTGCTTTGAAAGGAGGTTGTAGCCAGGTAGTCTCTTCCCACAAGTAACAAGTGACTGGAGAAGAGGAAGTGGCCTCAAGTTGCACCTGTGCAGGTTTAGACTGGATATTAGGAAAAAATTATTCACTGAAAGAGTTGTCAAATCACTGGAACAGGCTGCTCAGGGGAGTGGTGGAGCCAGCATTCCTGTAGGTATTTAAAAGATGTGCAGTAATGGTGCTTAGGGACATGGTTTAGTGGGGCTTGGGGAGTGTTGGGTTAATGGTTGGACTGAATGGTCTTATAAGGCCTTTTCCAACCTAAAGGATTCTATGACTAAGTTCACTGCAAGAACTGACACACATTGAAGAACAAGGAGAGAGTACAGTCAGAAGATAAAGGTGCATTGACTCGTTGTTCTTGGCAGCTTTTAACAAACAACAATTAAGCATGAACACTGGGAAACTTTATGATGATACAACCACACCCACATGGCAAGGTGACTCAGCATCAGAGCCTCCCTCACCTGCCAATACAGTGAACTATGTCATGCCTGTAAACGAAAGGCAAAAACCCCCCCAACCCTGCAACATGCAAAAAAGCAGCAGCCATCTGCTGAATTTCTCATGGAAGCAACTTCTTTCTACTCTGGACTAATGAACAGATATCTGAGAAAGACAGTTGAAAAATAATCTATTTCACTTCCTGGTGCGAATATTAGTCTGCTTTCCTTCAGGGATCCAAACGCAAGGGAGAGATGTTAAGACAGCAAGAGTTTATGTGGATTTAGTAAAACAGTGCTGTTACACTGATGCAAAAAAAAAAGACAGCTCAGAGATGTGCACAGGCTCTGCCTCCTTTAAAATAAAAAATTGTAATTTTACTAGTAACAGATAGCTTTTAAGTGACACAGAAATAAAGTGGAGAAGTAGATGGACTTAACAATCAACCTCCAAATAACGTATCTGATCTCATTACTCTTGCGAGACATGTAATTTGGATTAAGGTTGCAGTTAACGAGAAATAACTTCCCATCAGAGAACCAACTACTCGGACATCTTCAAATTTGCATATATACCAAAATGCTTCATTTTTTTCCACAAGTCAAGGTGTAAATATTTACTCAGATAAAATACCCTTCGGCTAACAACAAAGAGGTCCATATATCATGTGGCATATTTGAAACATCTTTGCAGTGGTATGTAACACGTGCCTTTAGCTGGGCAGTTTTTGATAGTTAGACCACTTGCAGCAAGGCAAGTGCTATCAGTGCCCAAATGTAAGAGCTAACAACCAAGGTCTGTACACCCTGTAAGAAGTTTTGCAGGATCCAACATGGTTGGAAGTGGCTCCAATCTCACTTTTTCTGAAAGAAGCCTCTCTCTTCTGCATACTTTTCCCAGTACTACTTTGAGGCATGTTTTCCATAATAAACAAACTTGTAAACCATTAAGTCATGAAAACTAATATTGGTTCAGCACCTGGAATTTTCCTTAGAGGCCTCCTTTCTCATAAAAGCTTGCTTGGTTCACAATATTACCCTCCTAACTCAGATGGCCAGATAGTTTCAGGTGACACAACATATTTGTCTTAAACATCATCATAAAAACCCAGATCAAAATGCACTATGAAATACAGGAATGTCACGTATGGACTCTCTAAAGCACTAAGCCATATTTTATAATAGAAGGACTTCAAAAATTTTCTTCATTTAGTAGGTTGATTTCAAGTTTAGAAGAAAGCAAGTGGGAAATGTGGTCTTATTATATATATATATATATAAAATAACAGTTCATTCTCCACCCTCACTTATGGTAAGATTGCTTGAATGAGAAACAGCAAGAGAGGCAAACTCTTGTTCCTTGGCTACAAATACGCTGGGATTATTCAGTATTTGCTACACGCAAGCGGAAGAAAATCTGGCTCTAACAAAACATTCTAAGAGGTCAGACTTCCCAAGAGTGAAGCATTAGTGATGTACTAACACTACTGTCAACAAATACTTCCAAAATATAGGACTAGAATAAATACAGCCCGCTCGCAAGTCTGACAGGTGTAATCAAGGGTTTGAACCAAATTCTTTTCATTGCACTACACATTCATACAGAGCTACATACTTACATGCCCCAATGTACTTTAATAGAACAAGTCTTCTGAGTGGTTCCAAACACCCCTGTTTCTTCAGTGTCATCAAAAAAGGAAGTCACGATTCCTAACCCTTCAGGCTCTGTATACAAATCAATTTGGCAAACCCTGTAATCCTGAAAAATGAAGATTGCCATAATCACTTGATCTGTGCTGTGAGTTCTGTAATTACTGTGCATAACTAAATCAGTTTTGAAACTGTTTATTTTAAATTGTTTCCCCCCTTGTCAATTACTACTGCTATTAGATGCCTATAATAAAAGTATAGCTAAGCCAGTTTGCCTGTCTCTGTTTGAACCAAGACAGTCAGTCAATCTCTCTTCAGCATTTACACTGTTTACTTTCTGCCATCTAGGCAGGAATGCATCTTCTTTCATCAGTTAACATCTCCTCTAGCAAATTAAATCCTAAGATAACACCAAACAAGCCATCCTTGAAGAGAACTGCAACTTAAACAAGAACTGTAGTTACAAGCAATATATATTCCTCCTTTTTCTTTCCTAGTCAAATAACTTTATAGCTCGTGCTTGTTTTGGCAACCTGCAACTGTAACCGCTTAGTGGTAGGTTAAAAGTGCATGTAGAAAGGTTGTTGCCCCATGTGTGAAACTCACTGGTAAGTTTGCCCATACCGGGCAAACCAAAGTTTGGTGTTTGACATTGAAGTTTGTATTGAGTGCAAATTTGGTTTGTATTGGAATAAAAAGAAAAAGCTGTATTTCAAAAATACAGAATTATTGATGGTTTTCTGGGATGCTTTTCCTGAGACTGACCAGACTATAAACCATATGCTGCATGTAGCATTTTGGTGGCTATTCTAATAAAGCCCACCAAGTTTCGTTCCAATCCTATCCTTCCTGTTGATGTTACCACAATCCCCATTGCGCAAAAGCCCCCACATGCATTTTGTGATTAAACATGAAATTCAGCATGGAAGATTGTTTCATGCAATTGTAGCTCATGTTACACTTGTGTCCTAATAGACCAATCACACTCTGTATCAGTATAAAACATCACTACACATTAAGTTCCATGCAAGATTTTTTTTTTACTTGTATTACTTGCCTTAACAACATGTCTTATTGAACCGATCACTGCAGGCTTTTGAGACTTGCAGTCACTTTGCTCTTCGGAAGTACCTGCACCCCAAATATCTGTGAGTTCCAACTCTCCTTCTTCCAATGGAATAGAAGGGCCTTCAAAATTTGGTTTCTCGTAGAGTATCCAGCTTAAAATAAATTTTAAAAATCTAATTTTTAATGGTGCTTTATCAAGTGATTTGCAAAAATCTTGTTCCCACTTAAGACATTGTTTCATACACAGTGCTGTTTCCAGACTCTTCCCATTTCCCCAATACAGCTTATTTGCCCAACACTGCTGATGCAAGCCCTTTCCAACCTCTGTGATACCTTTAAAAGCAATTATAAAAACAAAGACGTCTACTGCTGAATCGTACTTTCACAAAAAACTCCTCCACCTTTTTAAATCGATAATTTGGGGCAGCAAGGACTACTGTCTCTGAAGACCAGACTTTGTATGAGATACTAATCATAACCAATGTGTGCATCAGAAAACAATGACACTGCAGACTGCTGCATCATGTATAAACAGACAAGTTGCTTGGATCCTGTGAACAACAGCCTGGAGTTCCACAGGAGCTGGCGTAGATGTGCCAGAGACTGCTCAGAAGACAAGGATAACTTCATTTTTAATGGCAGGTTGGAATATATAACTAAATAGGAACTTTATCCATCTGCAAATACAAACCCTTCACTCAAGCTCTCAATGGAAGGAGGAAAAAACCCTCTAGACCACGCTGGAAAAGACAACCTGGTTTACACAGATCAAAAGGTTTTCATTCCAGTTTTCTAAAGCTAAACAGCAATCAGTGTGCTTCCCAGTACCTCCTACTGCAGCTAGCCCTTGTGTCTGCAACTTACTATCAGATAATTACTTCTGAGAACCTGCTATTTGACTGCATTATAGCCTGGCCACAGCATAACTTGCCATGCTAGCCACACTACTAATGGCCCCTCTGCTGATGATGCTATGAAGAAAGTAGGAGATGAACTTGTTTTGAATTACTCTTGAGCAATATAGCTTTTAGAGAAAAATCCCTCCTTTTGTCAAGAAACAGTCAATTATCCCTATAGCATCATCTTATTCCTTTGGTCATGAAATTAATCATGTAAGACCTGGCTTTAAACTTGTTTGCTAGCCTTTTAGTCCAATCCAAATACCATCCAAGAATCCCTAATGACCAGAAGAGATGAAGGGCAAAATAGCTGGACAGAAATCTGTCATTTCATCCCCCACCTATGCCTGGTGAAATCTTGCATCCCTCCAGATGGTAACACTCACTCAACTGGTCAGTAAAATAGGTTTTTCAGCTCAGAACTTCCTGTTGCAGAGGTGAAATGCTGTATTTCTTGCTCACAGCATGTTACATTACCATTTACAAGGCAGATTTACTGTGAATTACTTGCCAGTTCTGTTTCAAAACATTTTTGGATAGAGTAAAAATCTTTGTATAAAGAGTAAAAATTGATCTCTTACCATCCTCTGATGACTTTAACTGAAATTGTGGGTGACAGAACCCAAGAACTGCAATCCGGAACATCATGAAAAACTTCAATGCCAGCTTTTTGATAATCTGAGTCACAGTATATCACCAGCTGTGTTAAAAAAAAACAAAACAGAAAAACACACCAGCAACATATAGTTCTATCTTCCTAGGCTTTACATACAGAAAGGAACAGTAAAACCATTAAAACTGATCTTACCTTGCCAGGTCTGGGATTGATTTTACTTTGTCCATTTCTTGGAAGTGTCTAATAGACAGTGAGGAGAGAAAAATCACAAAAAAACCCCACAAAATCAAAAATTTTCAATAATTATACTCAGCTATAAAAAAAGGTCTAGTAGAACAAAATTAAAACTACTCTGAATAGTAAAAGCTGGTAACCTTTCAACTATACCTACTTACCGCTTCCATCTCTACTTCCTCTTGCAGAGCACCTTGCCATAAATGTATAAATTTACATGCTTTTTTAACCTCTGAATTATCATCTCACTGAAGTCAACTAACGTCAGATTTGAAGCCCTTTAAAATCCTCCGGATCAGATTTCTATATACTCTAGGAGTTCAATACCAAGAGACTACTTTAAAAATTGGCATTGATAAATGCCAAGCTGTACAATGATAAAGATGAATTTAAATGTCTAAAAGTGTCAAGCCATAAAACATGAAGTATTTTGAAGGAATAGATCATAAGGCTGAGGGGGCATGATGGCACATACATGTATGAGCTAACTAGCATAATCAGTTTTGTGATGAACACCTTGTAACAGGTTTCCTTAAAGAGCGTGAGACTGTGCACTAAGCGACAAACTAAAAATATTCAGAACAAATAAAACACACTGAGGTGTACAAAAATCTAAAACAATGTTGAAGTCAGCAGTAAATTATATGATATAGAATATTTGGGAAACTTGTGGTTGCATCACGTCATCTTCAAACAAATAAAGGTAGCATCGAAATTAGGTGTTTGGTTTCCTAGCAAGGACAGGAGTGCTCATTCTGGGACAGGGTCCTGCTCTTCTAGGAATTATTCACACAAACAAAAAGACCAAAGCAGATCCTGCCCCTAAATAGGCAACCAGCAATATGTGCAAGGAATTAACGAGAACATAGTAGTTACCATGCAGAGCAGGCAGTGGTCGTAAGACAGAGTTCTTAACCACCACCAGGTTTTTGTAGGCATCATCGAGACAGGTTGAAGCATGACTGGTTTTTTAGCCTGCGCTTCAATTCCAGTTCAAACTTGTTCTGTGTTTTGAGGAATGCCAAAGTCATTGTTTTGGACTACCCTTACTCTTTCCTTCACATTGCCCAGTAGCCATTGCATCACCACTTTCTTAGTCAGTGGAAGATGCACAGTAAGTACGCCTCATAGAAACATTTTTGATTCCCAACTTGAGCAAGATAATTCAGTCAGCAACAGTGCCACACTGCCACAGAAGTCCAGAAACCCTTTGAAGCCTAAAGGGATTCTCTCAAGTGCAGTCTTAGGTATGTACACACTCCTCTGCTATAACAGGCCTCCACACACTACTGCAAGACTGAAACCACTCAAGAACAACAGTTTAAGTAGCAAAATCCAAACTAAAATAGTACTAGACATTTAGCTTTAAATTCAAGTTTTAAATCCAAGCAGGACTGTCAGAGTAAGAAAGCCTGTTTAACTGGCAACATAAACCTACACTACTGTAAATTTTCATCTCCACACTAATTAAGAAAACTTCCTGTAATAACCTACGTTCTCAAAACTGCAAGGTACCATGGATGGTTGCCTCCTGCAAGGTGATGAAGAAAGGGGCTATTTCTACTACCTCACTCCTTTTAGTAGAACTGTTACAGCAGATAACCATTAGCTTTGGAAAGTATTTCTCCAACTTCTTACATGCTGCGTCAATTCCACAGGTCACATTCATGTGGCTATTAAACTTTGGAAAATGTATTTCTTCCCATGGTTCTTAGATCTCCTGATTATAGTTTTCCTCTCAGGTCACAATAAGGGCTTACATCAACAGAAATAGCAAATACTACAGGGCATTTGTTCATCATTTTAAAAACAGAAATTACAAATATATTCCACATTAAAGTTGCTTTGAAGGGAAAACATAGGTCTGTCTTCAGTCATGAGGAACAGATGCTTGTAATCAGAGCAAGGGACAGCCCTCTGCTGTAACAGCACTTTCAATAATGCCTACTATCCAGTTCTTAAATTATTCTTAAAGAATATATATTTTTCTGCCAAATGCATGGGAATACAACAGAAGGCTAAAATGAAAAATTTGCTCTGTTACTTATTTAATAGTACAATGGCTGAATGTCTTGTTGGAAGAGAATACAGATTACTGTCAACAGAAGATTTCTGAAGTTCACAGAAAGCATTCTAGTAATTTGCAATAAAAAATTAAAGTTAGCGTAAGATTTGTTTCAATATAATACAAAATCAAGTATGAAGACATATTCAGACATATGCTTTTCATTCATATTTGCAAAAAGTCTCAAAATAAATACCCCTTAGTCATGTTGATAGATGCCATCTCATTTTCAGATAAAACTGGTACCATACCTAAGTTCACCTCAATGTATTTGTAAACTATATGTATCCCAAAGAGGGGGAAAAAAACCAATGCATGCACATTGCCTTTCGAAAACATAAAAGCCGGATAACTTTGCAGGCAGCTTTTAAAAAACACAATACTTACATCCACATCTAATAAACCAGGGGGGACATTTGATTCATATCTGCTTGTCCCTAACCAGCTGGAAAAACTTTTTTCAGGGTTGCCGTAGTTGGGCATTTGTAAACTTAGCTCTTTTTTTGCACTATCTGCTTGCAGGAACTTCTCCACAAAACTTGGAAACTTCATATCTGAAAGAGACTGAATTGCAAAATCAAAATTAACAGTCATTCAGCAGCAAACATTGTTTCATTTCCTGAATGATCTTTATTACCTCAGATTTTTGAGGCATGATGAATGGCCCAGAAGCATCCTGTTGTAAAGGAAGCATCCCTGAGGAATCAGTTGCAAAAGTTGTTGTGTTATTTACTGAAGTGACAGAAGGACTGTAAAACTTTTCTTTAGAAGACAGCAAGCTTGAGAAGAGGGAGCTTTTTTCAAGCCGTGACCTCTTAACTTCACCATCTGTACAATCAGTGTTCTCTTTTCCATTTATTTCTTGAGTAAAGGCAGGTTCCTCTCTACATGACTGAAGAGACTTGAATATGATACTTTGCTCTGTTGATGCACGCTTGGGCCTGACTCTGGCTATTGTTTCCAGGCTTTGCATTTTAATTTGTTGTGCTGGTAACAGATCCTGTGTTTTTTCCCTCCTCAGTCCCAAACCAAAAGTAAATACACTAGGATCAAATACTTTCTCTAAGTTATCTTCATGAATTGGAGGCATTGCAAAGTGGGGTGCTGGAGACTTTGGAAGCTTTGATCTCTTCTTTTTCTGGGGTAAGCAAACTGAGGTGTCTAAGTTTTTTATTGTTTCAGCAAACTTCTTCATGTCAGATGGGGAATCAAAAATGCTGTCATCTTCAGCAGATCCATTACAGGTTTTGCCTGGGCTCTTTTGTGTGTTGGTGTTGTGCTCTGATTCCAATATACTGTCTTGACTGCTGTCGTCATACTGCAGTGCTGCAAAATTCAAATCTCCTGGCTTTACCTTTTTATCTCCATTTTCCATCTTGTTCAATTCTGATCTGGAAACCTGATGAGATGGTAGAGGATATTTATCATTATTGCAAGGTGATAAAGCCTCTGTGTTTGGCAGCATCTTTTCTTCATTTCTGTGGAATTCTGAGCTTGTGGAATTTCTTTGGTAGAAAGGATCTTGAGCATTTTCACTTTTAACAGGTGAGTGCAAAGACAGTTTAAAAGGTGAACTTTCTTTCTTTGCTGTGGTTAATTCTGGTTCTGGTTGCTTCAGAGAGGCACTACTAGCATCACTTTTGCTGCTTTGGTTAAAAAGGGATATGGCAGCTTTTACTTTAAGTTCTGGTGTCTTCCCAATATCCTCATAGGGGGCAAAGCCTTCTTCATTTTTGCCTTTTAACTCTGCAGTGCTTTCTTTCTCCTGCGTGCCGTTCTCAAATAACTTCTGACGACTGCTTTGCTTATTTAAAATTTTTTCAGGCTGTTCATTTTCCTTAGGTTGTTTTCCAAATTTCAGCTTTGCTCTGCCAACGAATGTGCTTGGTACAGTACTATTTTTTGAGGCAGGGATGTCAGTAGGCCTCTGGCTCTGGTTAGCACATTTGTTTTCAAACAAGGAAATTTTGTTGGCAATGTTGCTGTTAGTTTTATTAACTGGTTTTTCAAGAATATCCTGCTCACTTTCTAAGCTGTCTTGATTTGTAGGTGTTTTAAAATTCAGCTCTATGTTCTTCGGTTTGGCTGGACTACAGGAGGCAAAGTGACACAGAGTGACAGCTTTAATTCATCTTGAACAGGCTTGTAACAATTTTCAAAACAATAAAATAGAGCATTATAAACCATAGACTTAATTTGAATTTTGGTATCTCAAAAGGAATCAACTAAAAGAGGAGTAACTATATGGATGAAAAAAGATTAGACACTAAATAAGGAACATATATTTCAAACATACTTAGTTCTTTAAGGTTAGTAAAACAAAAAACACAACAGCCTACAGCATCTGCAATTGAGGCAGAGAACACAAGTACTTATGACTGACAGAACATTAAAATTTAGTAGTGAATAGGGAGAATAAATTATAAACATGCAATTCCCTGCAGAGTTTAGAAAACAAATCCCAATTCATTAAGGTGATAATGAGTTGGTTAACATTTGCATATTCTCTCCAATGAGTTTTGAAGACATCTGCCCAGATTCTTTTTCTGCACCTACACTGCAGAAGCAACCTTAAATTGAGTGAAAGAATTCTTCCACTCTCATTAGTGCTTGCAGAAAATGTCAGCTGTCCCCAAGCACTGCATCACCACCTTGGCTAAGCAAACACCACATGTGAGCACTCTTCCACTTCCTTCAGGTAAACTTAGCTAACAATTTAAATTGTGTAAACTAACCCTAATAATTTCACGAGAATTGAATTTGGAAACACAAAACTTCTCTGTCAGAGTGGACAGAGATGCATGTACAAGTACATAGCACACAGTGCTCCTGTGCTATGGCAGAAGGCTGCTGATGCGTAGCTGAGTGTTTCAAGCCTCCTTTCTTCTGAATACCTACAACCAGGAAAAATTATTTGTCCATGTAACTTGCTACTGCATACTGTACAGTATGGATGCCAAAGAGCAGGAGCAGAGGAAATTTCCAGCTGCTGAAGCATTTTGTGAAGTTTTCCTTTCTCATGCTTTAGCTGAGAAACAGTGAAAGACGGTTTTGTAAACTAACTCTCTATCTTGCACCTGCACGGTCTTGTTTTGGTTCACTGAAGAAAATATTTTGAAATAGGTGTTGTAGCATTCAGCCAATCACTCTGGGAGGTGTATGGTCAAGCAGCCAATAATGTCATTTCTCTATTGCAAACCAAGTTATATAAACGAGGTGATAATTAATTAAATAATCCCATTTATCCTGGGCTTGAATTCCATGTCATGATTCTCACCGTCCCTGGGGACAACAGCAACAGTACAGTATGAACAGCTGTGAAGATGCAAGGCAGATGGCTTCAAAATTTATCAGTCAGATCTAAGGCGTGTCAAAGAGCCCACCATCACCTCAAAGACAGTCCTGTTCTCCAAAGAGGAATCTGGGGACACTCAGTGATAGGGGAACACTGCCCTATATGAAAACTGACAAAGGTGGGAGATAAAAAGAAAATAGCATGCAGCAATCTCCAGAGTCCCAAATGTTCTACCAATCAATGGATGATTTCAGTATTCCAGTACTTTCTTCTTTTTTTACCTACACAAACTGTGTTCACTGAGTTCTCAGGCAGCTGTTTAGCTCAAGAAAGAGGTGTGAGATACAGGAACAACCCAAAAAGTGAGATCCTTTCCTGTCTTCCTCAAGCAATCCATCCCAAGTAAGAAATTAAACCCTACTAATGCAAGACTCCCCATTGTACAAGCTTTATTTCTTGGGAATACCACGAGGAACAAACTAACTGAAATAACAGAAGGAATCGAAAATAGTTACCTAAGAATCTATACAGAGAGCAACTGTTAAAAATCATAGACTTTTAAGAGGTTGGAATGGATCTTAAGAGATCATCTAGTCCCAGCTCCACTGCCAGGGGCAGGGACACCTCCCACTAGACCAGGTTGCTCAAAGCCTTATCCAACCTGGCTTTGAACACTGCCAGGGCTGGGGCATCCACAACCTCCCCAGGCAACCTCTTGTAGTGTCTCACCACCCCTAAGTAAAAAGTTTCTTCCCTAATATCTAACCTAAACTTCCTGTCTCTCAGTTTTCACCCAGTACTCTTTGTCCTATCATTACAGTTCCTGGCAAAGAGTCCCTTTCCAGCTTCCCTGTAGACCCCTCCTTCAGATACTGCAAGGTTATGATGTCTCCACACAACCTTCTCTTCTCTGAGAAGCCCCAACTCCCTCAGCCTGTCTCCATAGGGAAGGTGCTCCAGTCCTCTTATCAACTTTGTGGCCTCCTCTGGGTTTGCTCCAACAGTTCCATTTCCTTCTTATCATCATGTCTTTTCAGAGAAGACTTCCCAACAGTGCTCCCTGTAACTACCAGCCTACTCAAGCTGGTTCACAGCTGGAAGGCTCTTATGAAGAATGCATGATCAACAAAAGAGGAAATAGCAGACTTAAAAGCAACTGTCCATACTTCAGATAGGTCCTAATAAAGCACGCTTGGAAAACTTACGGAAGAACAGAAAAACAAAATGTTCCTGAAAGAGGGGAGGTATGGAGGGAATTATCATACAGCATTAGATGAAATACATTGAGGCCCTACTTTTGATTTTAACTACATCTGGTTTTTCCTAAGCTTTTAAAAATTAAATTATTCTATGATTTTTCTCTTTGGAAAATGAACATAGGTTGCAAGGGACCTCTAAAGGTCAGCTAGTCCAACTTCCTATTCAAAACAGGGACAGCTTCAAAGTTAGATCAAGTTCGTGAAGGCTCTGCCTGACCAAGTTTTGAATCACTTCACGGATCAAGATTTCACAACCTTCCTAGTGAAGCATTGCAGCAGGGCAGCCACTGTTGCTGTGAATTTTTTTTGCCTTATATGCCAATAAAACTTCACTGTTACAACTTGCAGCTGTGGCTGTTGTCCCTTCACTCTACAGCTCAGGGACAAATGTGGCTCTGCCTTCTCTATAGGTAGTGAGAGATGACTGAGGTCTACCTGTATCCTTCTCTTCTCTCAGTTGAAGAAACCAAGCTGCTTCAGCTTCTCCCCATATGTGATTTGCTCCAGAGCTGTCACCTTCTTTAATGGCTCACCGCTAGACTCATTCCAATTTGGGAACATCTCTCTTGTACCAGAAGAGAGTTGGAAGGGGAGGAAGTGCTACAACTCAATATAGGGACCCAAATGCAGACTCACGAGCACCAAATACCTTGTCCTTTGACCTGCTGGCTATGCTCCTGCCTATGGAGCAACAGGCTTAGCCTTCACCTGCTACAATGCCCTACTGACACGTGTGAATTCCCTGCTCACCAGGACCCTTCATATCCTTTCCTGATCAGAAAAAAAGAATGTACCTATCCTCTTCTTTTACCTGTATTTTTAAGAGGTAATACTAATGGCCCAATTGTCTTAAATTCATTCCCATTCCACCCTTTTGTCAGCCTGTCACTTGTGCTACTACATGCATTTATTTCAACATAACAATACATATCTTCCCGATAAAATCCATGTCTCTTTGTATGCCCTGACACAAGTAAGTTTAATGGCTAGCAGTGATACTTACCAACCACACCTAAAACCTATTTTAAATGAAGAGCTAACCCCTCAAAGGTATAGCTTCAAGCTTTGCAAATTTATGCAGAAACAACCACTTCAACACTTTGTATTTTATATTCTGCAGTATTTCTGCGCAGCAGCAGCAGCAGCAGCCGCCAAACAGCTGAGACCAAAGAGCAAGAGAAAGCTCAGCCCCGCAGCTCTACTCACTACAGCTGGCCTCCTCTAACTAATCTTTTCATTACACCTTTTTCCACACTACAAAATACTGATTTTAAATACAGCCAAAAGATGCACTTTATTGCAAGAACTGAATTTCTAAGCTTGTTTAAAAGGAGATGTTGTTTGAGTATCCTTTAAGTACAAGTATCCTTTCATCTCATATGGGGAAAAAGCATTGAAAGATGGATTCACTTAACAGTACAAATGCTTTTCCTAACAAACAGTCCAATGTGGCTGATTCTTACTACCCATTCCTGATCTGCAACGCCAGGAACAAGCAGGCACAAGAGAAATACCAATGTCCTTCTCTTTGGCTACACCTTGCAGCTAAACTGAGAAGCAAGCAGTTAAACCTCTCCCAGTCATAAATGGAAGGTGAGTCATACGTCAAGCATGCAACTGGTGCCAAAAAACTCTGATGCCAGAATATCAGATTGAGGTGAGCAAAGAAAAATGGCATGTGAAAAGAGCAGAATAATTCAGCAAGTGGGCTTAAATGTAAAGGCAACTACAAAACCATGTCTGAACATAAAGTATGACAACTGAAGCCAAGTTTTCTGCTAAGCACATCAAAGTAACTACTGCCTGAGGTTTTATTTGCCAATTAAGGCTTACCATCAACCTCATTTTAGTCTCAAATCTGATAGGTTTCCCTTTCAAAAGCTAGAAGCAAAGTATCCAGTGGCTTTCAAGTTATCCAGTACAGAGACATAAATGGAGAAAAGATAGAAAATGCTATCTTTATTTACAGGAAACCTGCATTTCTGGAGGTGACTGGAGAAACTGACCTGTTTTGAAATGGTTTCTAAAGAAATTTGATTCCCAGAATTGGCACAATGTCATTAGTAAGAGACACTGTGCATTTTTAAGGGAGAACTACTTGTATTATACAAAATCCATCTTACAGGGGCCCAAGGAACCTGTAAGTAAATGTGTATTTTTCAACGTGAAAGGAATTAATGTGAACTACCTAACAACAATTTTTTCACCTTTGAAAATGGGAAAGTTATCTTTTCAAAGCAATAAGTAGAGAACAAAAACACACCATCTTCTAGTAATGGCACCAACTTTTCCTTTCCCATTTTACAGCACCTTAAACCACAGCCAGGTTTATAGTTGGTATGCTCTAATGAATGACTACAAATTATACCAGATCACCTGAGCATGTAACTCTGGCTAGAGAAAGAGTTTGGTGCTGTGCAATGGCAGCTTGAGATGCATCAGGAACCTTGCAGGCAACACAGCAGTCTACACCCAGGGCTAAAGTCCTGATAGCAGCAGATAAGGCCAAGACACAGCGTCACACACCTGACAAAATGGGATGAAATAGAACAGGCTGTTTATTCGTTAAAATTTGGTCTCTTTTAGAAAGGACACCTATCTGTTACTTTATGAGTACAGTAAAAGATAATTCATTGTACAGCAAGCCCAGGAGATACACCGAAAAATGAAATCCAGCTATGCAGGCGCTTATAACTTCATCATCACTATAACAGAGAAAAAACATCATCACTATAACAGAGAAAAAACAATATGAAAGCTACCCTTTCTTTGAAGCTACGAAGATACAAACTCAGGAGTTTAAGATCTGCAATCTATACTGCCAGATGGCAAAGCATCACCAAGAACAAAAACGCCACAGTTTAACTTTCAATATTCGGCTTTTTAAATTTAAGTTACAAATTAACAGCTCAGATGTAGAGTGTTACAAATTGTGCAAAGGAAATTGCTCTGTGCTTCTCAGATGTGGGAAGCATAACTGGAAACAGAAATGTCTCTTAAACCATCACGTTGAACCTTCACACCTCTCTAAAACAATGACAATTATGAACACACGGTGTACCTCAGGTGGGCCTACAGGATTCGGTGTACCCCAACACCTGTACCTGAACATGCCAGAATGAGGAGTGCAATAGCACACAGCACACAGCTGTGACAACCAAACAACAGAAATGAATAACACAATAAAATCATTCCCTGTGGATGAGAATGCAGAAGAATCCAAGAAATCAATCACTGGCCTCATACTAGTGATAACAGCGAACTTTATAAATACAGCCAATTCTTTATAATCCTAAGGAAAGTTCTGATCACCTGTTTGACAGAGACAGTTTCTTCAAGTGTAAAACCAAATACTGGAAAAGAATATATGCATAATTCTGCAAATACCTGATGTTATTCACATGCATCAAAATTTAAATGATTCATCCTGCACATACTTAAGAAAGCAACCATATGTATTCAAATCTCTGGAGTGTGATCAATCATATAATTTGAACAATCAAGTTCTACATTGCATCCTACATTTCTTCATAAAATAATAGCAGAACTTAGGCTGTTTCATGGAAAACCTGAACACATTTCTTATTCAAAGATTTTCACATACAAAATATTCAACCACATTCTGATTTGGTTACAGAGCAAAAAATAACATTAAGGTCAACAATAGTTGAATTATTCTGATCCACAACAATGATGACTGAACAGCTTTCATATATGTTAAGTTATTCCATATAATGGAATGGACAAAGACATTCCCTATCCGTTTAAAAAATGAAAAAATGAATTATTTTTCTAATACATGCAGACTACAGTGCTTGTTAAGTGGCAGCTTTAATTATGGTAACTTTTTTTTTTTTTAAGGCAGTTCTTAACTGAAAACAATTTAGGTTGATAACAGATACACAGCTGGTGTTTCTGTAGATTCTATACCCAGACACAAGCAAAACTACAGCTACAAGGACAAGGTAAACTTGTTTGTTACTTACAGGCTAATCTTTGTTGTAACTGTTCTGGAAGCATCCAAACTCTTCAGCTTCGACGTGTCTAAATCAGAATTTGTCTGTCTCTCAGCTGACAGACACAGGTCTCCGTTTTTAATCCCATCAGTATGCAAGAAAGCTCTTCCATCTGGACCATTACCATGCTTTACTACCTTGGTATCATTTCTGCCTTCAGCAAACACCAAGGCATTGTCTTCTGTCTTAGTAGCCAAAGAAGCTTTGGGAGACTCCAAACTGTCTTCCCCAAAAGCCACAGGTATAGCTCCCTTTTCCACTGAAGTTCTTTTTGTTACTGGGTTGGTCTCTGGCAATGCTAATGGTTGCCTTTTTGAAGAGTAATCTTTCACCTGACCCTTCAATCCAGTAGGGGAAATGGGTACAGAATCCGACTGATTCTTTTTATATGATCTTCTCCTTGCAGAAGTTGTGTTTGAGATCTGCTGCTTGCCCTTGTCAGCTTCAGCTTTAGATGCCCCTTTGTGAGCAGATCCAACTTTTAGGTCCTGATTATTACCTGAGGAAGAGGAATTTCTTTCAGGAGTCTGTTGAAGAGACCTCACTTTTCGTTCAGAGTTTATTATCTTGTCTGAAAACACCTCAGAATGGGCATCATCCTCAAAAACAGGTTCTTCTCTTGCCGTATTCTCAGCCTGGTTTCTCTCTCCATTTGGAATGTCACTAGATGACTGAGACTTTCTCCGTTTTCCAGATCTTTTACTAGCAGATTTTTTATCCATTGTGTCTGAATCACTACAATTTTCTTCTGATTTGAGAGTCACGGGTTCATTAAGGAGTTCGTCGGTTTTCCTTAGATAGATATCAACTGTTAACACTCTAGCAGAATATGCGTGTTCACTCGCTGCAGATTCCAACTCGTATGGCAAATCCTTTGGTTTTGCATGCCCAGGCTCCTCAGACACCCACGTGCTCACAAGCTGCTTGTGGCTTAAGATACTCTTTTCTAAGTCTTCACTAGACAAATTTCTCAAGCTCTGTATGAAATCTGGAGTTGTGGAATTACTTATATCTGTGATGGATTCTTTCTCCAGTCCCAGTGTTTCCACATTCAGGCTACTCTCACAGAAAGAGTTTTTAATGGTTTCACTGCTGCCGCTCCAATCTGCTGACCACTCACTGTCAGAAGAGACTCCCCTACTACTCCATTCTGAAATTGTATCGTGATACAGTGGTCTTACTTCCCCACTGAAAGTATATTCCTGTGCCTCGGAAAGGGCGCTTATGTTTCTCACTTGTTTCTGTACTTGAGGAGCTTCGTGTCCTTCTCTGAAGTGCCTACAGTATACTGGCTGCGCCCCGTGAGGAGAACCTGACCTCTCACCCTTATGATGCGAAGTGTGTTCTAGTGAACTTTTGACATTTTTCCTCTTCCCTGTACCAAACAAATTTCCAAGTCTTTCCAAAACAGGTTTTTTTTTATTTTCTTCTCTGGAAGGATCTGGAAGGTGTGAGGTGGACTACAAAAGCAAACAAACATTTGGTTAATGTCAAAATTGTTTCTGTAATATGTTTGTTTGTTTTAGCACCATCTATAAATTAAAAGGACACAGTGAATAGAAACAAAACAGTTTACTGAACAATACAAGCTCTCGAAAAAAAAAACAAGAAAAACAAAACCCTTGCAAAACAATTACGATTCCACAATGCTTCTGTATGTTTTTACCTGCATTTGTTTACAAGCGTGCTCATCTTGCCTTATGATGGCAGCATTATATGTCCCAAATCTCAAACTTTTGCACAATTAATTAACATCACCCAAAACATTACAGAAAAGCATCGTGGTGCCTGCAAGACTGGGGACAAACTTCATGTCAACGTTTTCCTTATGAAAACAAGAGTGGGAAGTTTAACTTTCTCTGCATACTGGCTGAGTCAGTTTTCACACTTGTGCTGGTAGAGAATAGTTTCAAAGGTGTAAGTTGTCTTACCATTCATACATTTCTCAATAATGAAGTTCAGTAAATATTTGGCTTGTGTTTTGGGCTAAAATACCCAGAACTATAAAAGCCACTGCATCATTCAATGAGCGTTACTGGGTCAAATACTGCCCTGGATTACTCTTGGTGAAGTTCTGCCTTACAACTTCTAATTAACATGGTAAACAGGAAACACGCAACAGCATCGCCGAGTACACATGCATATTTGCATTTTAATACATTAGCCCTTTTTACATGCCGGTACGATGAATACTTGTTTTGAGACGTCTATTTCAAAACACCGCGAGTATTTTCTACTCCGGCGCACCAGACCCTCGAGGTGAGCGGGTTCCCTCGGCAGCACGGACCCTGCTTCGGCAGTTTCCAACTCGTTTCTTGCTGCAAACGCTCAGACCGCCTGTCAGTGCCCAGCGAATTGCCACTGCCCGGCGTCCCCCCAGCGCGGGCCGGCGCTGAAGCCCCGCGCCCTCCGCGCAGCCCCGCGGCCGCCGATCCCTTCCTCGCAGGTACGGCTGCGGAGAACCGGCCCAGCACCACCTCACCGGAGGAGTCACGGACCCCGGTCCGCGCGTTACCAGAAGGGTGAAGACGCCCGAGGCTGCCACTATCCTCCCCCGTCCCAAAACGGGATAAGCAGGAGGAAGGTGCCGTGGCGGACTTTTATTCGCCGCCGGCCGCGCCGCATCCTCGCCTCGCCTCCCCATCCCGCCGAGCGCCCGACACTCACCGCCCGGTTCGGCTGGGTTCGGCGGCCCCTGCGCGAAGCCGCCCCACGCCGCTGCCCCGGCGCCGGCCGTCTGTGCGCTCCGCCTCGGCCCGCCCCCGCAGCCCGCCCCGAGCCGCCGCCCCGCCGCGGGCAGCGGCTCT
>NW_024582091.1:24233140-24302734 GCF_017639235.1 Corvus kubaryi | reverse complement strand
CGCGGGCGCCCCCGGCCACGGGCGAGGCCGTCGAGGGGGCGGCGGGGCGCGGGTGGGCGCCGCGCCCCGTACGTGCCCCAGCAGCCCGCGCTGCGGCTGCCGCCTTGTTATTGAGGGCAAAACGCCGCCCCGGGCAAAACCGACGCCATTTGATGTTGAGGGAAAAGCACCGAGGGTTGGAGGCAGGCGGTTCGCTCCGCCGCCGCCCCGGCGAGCTTCAGTGCGGGCTGTCCGGCGTGAGCCGGCGCCCGAGCCGGGACAGGGGCAGCGGAGCGCGGGGGCGTGTGGAGCCGCCGTGACCCGGCCGCCCCCCGACGCCGGCCCGTCGGAGGTGCCCGGAGCAGGCGGGGCTCCCCCCGAGCCCCGGGAAGGTGTGTCCGCACCGGCACCTCCCGGCCGCTGGGGCTGCCGTGGGACATCTGGGTTCAAAGCCCTGCGGAAAGATGAACCCGCATCTTCCACCTCGCCCCGGCGGGCGCGGCTGGTTGCTGTCTGTGCCTGCCCGCCCCGGGCAGGCCGCCCGCGGGCCGGGGACACGGCTGCAGGCGGTCGGGACTCCGCCGCCTGCCCCCGGCCCCGGCCGGGCCGGCGTGAGAATGACTCCGCGGCCGAATGGTGCCGGCACTCTCCCCGGGCGCTCAATTAGTATTTAATGTTTAATGAATGCTCAACTAGTCCTCTTCTAATTAACGCTTAATTACTTATATGAAGTGGAACAGCTTCAACAGGAAGGACCACGCAAGTCTCACTTCGGAGCGTCTAAGGGCCTAGCGCGGAGGCGGGAGAGACACCAGGTCAGCTCGCCTGCAGCTGGCCGGGGTGCCCGGCCTGCGGTGTGTCTGGCCCTCCGGCTATTGAAGAAAATAAGGACCTTTCTTATGGAGTCACTTCCTCCTCCAGCTGGAAAAGTGTTAAGTTAGTTATTTTTTCTTAAGCAACAGGCTACATAGTCTTGGCTTAGGAGAGCTGCACAGAACCTGCTTAATGCCAGTGAATGTGCAGCAGCAAGGCTTGCCCAAGCACATGAAAAACGCTAAAAAACATGAAAAACACAGAAAGCCTAAATTGGGGAAGAGGTAGAGTTGACTTACCATACTGCAACCTAACAGAAATCCGTGGAACCCTTGTCTTTGCCTACCCTCTCTTAACCAATATCACTCATTCAACTGATAAGCAGCTGTACCACCAACCAAGTCCTGTGTCCTCACACAGTGATCTTCCACCAGTGGCCTTCAAATAGGCAAGTCTATGATCATAACTTTAAGCTAAGTTTTTGTATTGTTGGGGTTTAGGTTTTATTAGACAGTGAAATAATCTACAAATGAGAAAGCTGATGCCTGTGCTTTCCCCCTCCCTTTGATGACTTTTTTCTGCCAGTAGAACCAAAACAATTAATTAAAGAGCAACATTAAAGGCTGCATTGAGTTCATACAGCTCAGACAGGTAAAGTGCTTTAGTGATAACAAAGCCAACTATAAATTTCCCTATCAGATGCAACAATCATGAGTAATGCAGCCCAATTATCGATTTCTTGTTCTATGTATATATTGCCAGTACTAACTAATTATGGGGAAAGGATAAGATTACAATAATGACCATTGCTAGATAAAATAAGCAAAAATACAAAATTTTTACACTTAATGCAAGCTAATAAAGTATGATACTGATTTCTCTTAAAATTCATTATAACTACAAGTGTGAGGAGGATGACTATATTGTTCATACTAAAAACTGTTGGAACACTACAACAGGGAAAATTTAACTTTATTGTGGTGTCAACCTGCACATTAATATTTGGATGGAATAGCTGTCAGTCTTCTAAAGTAGTTGGGAGTACATTGTCCACCTGACTGTCATTATTACACTTGCTGTCAAGTTTTGAATTTGCAAGATTACACTTGGAAGAATTAGTTATTTGAACTGAGGATCTGGATTTCTCTCTTCCCAGCCACTGATTTTCATAAAGTCCATGGGAACTTAATTATCTTTCAGACGTCTCCCCCTTTCAAATGTAGTTTAAACTACAACCAACAAGTTCAAAAGGTGTTGAATGGAAGTGAGGAGGGACAGAGAGCCAGTCCAGTCACATAAGCCTTGTTTCCTCGGGGAACAAGGCTAAAGATTTTTTCTTGATCTTGAAATAGCTGCCCTATGTGAACTGTTTTGAAGTAATTTCTTCATACAAAGTACCTTAATTATATACAGCTCTTTCAAAACACATAAAAGACCAGGTACTTGCCCTGAAGAGCTTGTATTTTAAGTCAGATAAATGTAGGTGAGCCAGTATTGCCAGTGCAAGAGGGCACAGAGACTGCGCTTCTCAAGGGACTCTGAAGTGGGACCCAGCCTGCCAGAGCACAGCACGAGAATGCTTGACTTCCAGAGCACCGCACAGAAATGTTTGATTTCAGAAGGCAAGAAGTACCCTTGCTCTGCAGATCAGGCTTCTTCAACGTGTTTATGCTCAAGCATTCTTACTCTTGAGATATTAGCTGCTTGAGAAATAACCGATCAAAGGCTCTGGCAACTGAAAAGCCCAGAGGACCTGCCTATCCGTTCCTTGGACACTGTGGAGGAAGTCATTTCAAGCACTCTGCATGAACCTTTAAAGCCTTAAAGTGTTCTAATCTGAAAGCAAAATGCCGTTGCCTTCTTAACCAAGAAACGTAAATCTTGTTTGTATTTATATTCATACCTCTTTATGCTAGCCTTAAAATATTTCCTCTGTTTTTGGCTGAGTTTTTTTCCTCATTAGCTAATGTAAGTTGCCACAGCCAAACCCCTAATTTAACAGTGTAATTAAACATGTGCTTTGCTGGTCTCCAGTGGAAAGAGAGCATAAGCTACTATGATCTGTTGAATCAAAATGTCAGGATGTGTCTTGAGGGATCAATTGGATGCTATTTTCTTAGATGAGTTCATCTGAGTCAGCTGAACATAAATGAATACACTTCTTAGAGCACACATTAGAGCAAAAAAGCAGTATTTTTACTAGTCATTAACAACTCTGTGGTAACTAATAGATGGTAATATCTAGTGTGGACAGATCTTTAATTTAAACATTTATTTTTCCAGCATATGTTCACTTTCAGAGGGGAAAAGACAACAAACCATTTAGTGAAGAGTAAGTTTGAGCTTTGTCATTCATTAGAAGGTCATAAATAACTGGATTTCAAGTAACATGAAAACCTCTGAGACCCTTCTATCTTCAACAACTCTAGTAGTGTAGGACCCTTACAAATTCATGCTGGAAAGCCAGTAACTTCAAGTATCTTTAAATCATGGTATCATAATTCCACCAGCCATGAGAAACAGAAAGCCTCGAAGTTCTAGCAGTCACATGACATCCAAAAAAGTGCTTTAGCCAAAAACATTTAAATAAATAAACTATTACTCTTCAGGCTTTGGCATTCTGCAGAGACTGAGGCTCAAATATCCCACACTAACACCGCCAGGTTTTGTGAGACTGAAAATCCCTCTGGAGTATTGCTGGCTCAACATGCTGTAAAAATATTAGTAGAAAAACTGGAAGGAACAATATACAAATCAAAGCTAAGAGAGAGAAAAGTCTGAGAAGCACAAGACCCACTCAAGTCCTTGTTTCAAGTCCTACAGAGAGAAGATTTCATACTGATTTCCTACAGGTGAGTCCCATAGCTACTGGCAGAGGAGAGGGGTGAGTTGCAGATGGAAATAAAGGTTTGGTGCTTATGTTATTCTTTTAAAACCATGGGGGAAAAATATACTTAACAAAACATTTGACCTGAATTAATTCTTGTTGTGATTCACTGAGGGAAAAAAAAAGCAGTTATGTTTTAAGTTAATCTAAATGTTTTCTGAACTTAACCAGTTTAACTGACATTGCTGTCAATCAAATAGATTTGAATTACTTCAATTCACTACACTAATTGTTCCTTGTTTATGCTGACCCTTCACAAAGACACAAAAGGGGGGTTACTATTAGGAAAAGTATGACTTATGTTATTTTAAATCCCAAACTGCCTTCTTCCAAACACCAAGAGTTTGGCATATGCTCTTTAAACTTTTTTTAGCATTTCTTTTAAGTATACCATGTTCCAGGTTGACATGTGTCCTCTTCAGAGTTAGAGAAAGAAACACATTTTAAATTTAAAAAGTCCACTCTAGCATGGAATTCACTCTCTGCCTCTTCCAGCTCTTTGCCTGCTATGCAGATAGAGGCTATAAACAGCAAAAACTGGATTTTAAACAATTTCAGCTTCACCTGAGCAATTTGTGCAGGGAATGCATTTATTTAGATTGGGGAATTTACCTGAGTAACCAAGGGGCTATAAATGTGAGGCTTGAGCAGATGAAACAAACAAATGTAAGTTTTCTTAATAGTCATATTTTTCCACTTACTGTATTTTCTATTAAGTCAGGATATTTCAGTGAAACATTTCATATCTTCAAGAGAACAGGACCTGTCTCCTTCCAATTTATTTTTTCACTGTAAATTTTGACTATTTTGCAGCAGCATCTAGATTAATGAGACTACTGAGCCTGCATGTTTAATGGATTTTTGGAACAGAAATAATCAGCTCAAGAAGCATAGATGTATCTATAAATCCCATATTATCTCTTAGGTGACAAACACCGAGATTTAGATATTGGATGTATTAGAAAAGAACAGCAAAACTGAAAGGAGGAAATCATGCAAAATCAAATAAATGGAAATCTTTCAAAAGAGCTCAGGAAAGACAAAGAAGCATTCTTCAAATGAAACAAATCCTTACATGAGTATTTAGGAGAGGAGGGAGATAAATAAGAACAGGCATGTCAGAAAAGGCATGTCTGCTCCCATCTCCTCTTCCCCAGAGCTAGTTATTTCCATAAACTAAAATCTATCCCCCTCCCCTTCTGTCAAGAGGAGCATCTGTTGGTTAAACAAATGCTCTATAAAACTAATGGAGATCAGTTGATTTTATGATTAAAAAAAAAATATAACTGTGTATTAACCTGAAGATTTATGGTGGGGTTTAAAAAGGGAATAAAATAGTGTTGTTTGCCTTACCATGATGATGATAATTCTTTCTGCTGTTTACAGAAGAATAAACAAACTATCGTGTGTGAGATGCAGTCCTGTGTGTCACTAACCAAACCCTTTTTCTTAGCAATCCTCCCACGCTTTAACCCCTTCTTTCTTCTGGCAGCACTCAGGTAAAAATGAGCAAAAAAAAAGGAAGTAGTATCTGACTTGAGCCTTTCCAACTGATAAGTTGCTTGGCAGACAAATTATGAAAGGGGCTCAATTAGAGGATAGGAGAAAGAACTGCAGAAGGGTGGCAGCAAGTCCTTCAGTAAGCAGCTCTACAGAAGCAGAGAACATGTTGCAAAAACTACAAAGTTAGTGTTGGCCAAACGCCTTACGTGTATTAATTAAAGTGCAATACTAGAGCGGAGATATGCAACAGTAGGAAAAAATATACCACACACGTTGGTTCTCACAGACCTGTTTACTGTTTTCTGATCCACATTTAAGATGGCTAAAGAAAAAAAAATCACCTGTGCGTCTATGCAGAAAGAGACTGATTTATATCGGTGTCCTTGGTTCTTCACCTTCCTAGGTTGGTATATTAAGTCTGTATTTTCTCAGCTACTCATGGTAAAATGGTACTAAAAAGGGACTTGAAAAAGCAGAAAAGAACTAGCACCAAGAGTAGGAGCAGGGATTATTCAACACTGAATAACTGAGAGAATATTTAAACTCTCCTGAACCTTAAAGACATACATTAAAAAATTATATGCAAAAAATAGTATTAACATAAACGATTGCACTTGAAACTCATTGTGTTTCATTACAAGAGAAATTGAGGAAGTTTGATATCAGTTAGCCTCACATCTTTGCTCTCAGGATTTTGATTCTTGCTGTTGGGTCAGAGCTGTATCATTAGATAATCTACTTAGGGTAAAGATTCATCAAAACTACCTCTTTCAAAGAGTGAAAATAAACATGTATGTGTTTTGTTCTAAGAGATAGGAACTTGAAAGTGCTTCTTCTCTTGAGCAATAGAGGATAAATGGCAAAAGCGTTTTGGAGAGCAAGAGAGTGGCTTTTGGAGTTTTTTAAGTGTCCTCTAGTCAGAAGCCACAACTAACAAATGTAACCCTTACCCTTTTTTTCATTTCTGAATGCAATTCACAATGATAAAGAATCTATTATGTAAGTGGTTTTGATTTAGGAGGTCTCTTTCTTTTCTTCTAGGCTTGTAGGTCTCTCTTGTGTTCTGTGAGTGTACAGTGTCCTGTCACTAACTAAATGGTGTATACTGGTTAATATAGATTTAACATAAATTGTCTAATTTAGATCTATAGCTTACTGCAAAACTTACTCCTTTTAGATGAAGAATTTGTGTATAGTTACCAGAGACAAGAAATAAGATTTTTTTTCTGCAAACCTAAGATTGTCTGTATGACAGAAAGAGCAATCAATCTCTGGAATTCAGCTCTTTCTTAAGCACCATCAATCTTGATCTCTTCCTCATGCTTTCACACAAAACTGTTGCTGTCAATGGAGCTCAGCAGTCTTGAAAGTATATGGCACTTGAAAAAGTCTTGCAGCATTACATTAAATGAATATAGGGAAAAAAATAATCCTATGGAGCCACCTATATTATCAGCCTTTTCCAAACAGGGCCTTATGTGGCTACTCTGTGCTGGTTAACTGAGCTGGCTTTTCCTGGGCGTCTCTACATGATGCTGCATGTGGTCTCACCTTGAGTCCTGTGTGCTCTTTTGGGTGCTACAATATAAGAAGGATATTAAGCTATCAGAAAACTTCCAAAGGAAGGTTACAAAGATGGTGAAGGATCTTGAGGAGAAGCCATATGAGGAGTGGCTGAGGGCACTTGGCTTGTTCAGCCTGGAGAAGGGGAGACTGAGGGAAGACTCCGCTGCAGTATACAACCTCCTCGTAAGGGAAGGAGGAGGGGCAGACACTGATCTCTTCTTTCTGGTGACCAGTGACAGGACCTGAGGGAATGGCCTGAAGTTTTGCCAGGAGAGATTTAGGTTGGGTATTAGAAAAAGGTTCTTCCCACAGAGGGTGGTTGGGCACTGGAACAGGCTCCCCAAGGAAGTGGTCACAGCACCAGCTTGAGAGAGTTCAAGATGGGTTTGGACAATGCTCTCAGGCACAGGGTGTGACTCTTGGGGTGTCCTGTGCGGGGCCAGGAGCTGAACTTCAATCGTCCTTGGGGGTCCCTTCCAACTCAGGATATTCTATGATTCTCTGTAACTCAAGAGTAAGGCAGAATTTCTAATACACTCCTGTGCCCAGTGTTTCGCATTAGCTGTAAAAGCTCGGCAGGTGAAGGTTATAGATTGTCTCACAGTACTAGGTAGGAAACCTAGGTGTCACCTGCAGTTTAAATTCAGTCTAGGGAACAGATGCCCAGGAGTTAGTTTAACTAACTGAAGCACCAAAGTGTCCTTCAGCAGCTCGAGCTCTAGATACACAGAAGTCACTTGTTATTTGAAATTTATAAAACCAGAGATCTTTTTCTTGGGTATCAGATAGGCTGAAACTATAAAAGGAAGACTAAAAGCCTTTTGCTAGCAACACAGGGACTTTCCCCGGGTCAGGCACAGTAGAATATAGGCTGTCACAGGCCAAAAGGCAGAAAGCCATTCTTGTGAGCACTGTGTTACTGAGGTGAGGCTGTTAAAGTGTGAAAGAATAAAGACAATAAACACATTGTAAATTGGATTGCTAATTTGATCAAAGCCAAATTTCATAGACAACAAAGTGAACTACGTGTTTAACATGCTTGCTTTGGAAAGTTGATGTAGTGGTGCTGTGACAGTATGGTTCTGACTCTGAAAACCATTTAACGGGACAGAAAATGACAATATTTAATCAAACTGTATTTAAATATGAAATTAATATAATCTCTTTTCTTCACAGAAGCTCTCATTAAATAGATCATGCAATGTAAATCCTATTACACATTATACCAGGGTACCCTTTGGTACCTTTCAACTGAAATGTGTCTCAAGTCAGCCCCCCAGTATGAAGGTGCCCAACATAGCAGCTGCTTTGGAAAATTTAGGTTTGATAGTCTAGTGCTTCAAAGAGCCCTTTTATGAAGTGTATAAAGTGTTTATACTCCTTGATAACTTCTTTGATGCACAGATTTTTCATTATGTACAAATGAAGAGTTTTAGGTACAAGAAACTATTATTACTAAAATACCTTATCCTGGCTTAATAAAAATTGGCTGGATACCTTGTTTTACATCCAAATTACAGTATTATAATTTAGCAGTTATTCTAAATAACACTGTTCACCTAAGGCTTCCGGAAGTCATTAAAATTATTTCTTATAGTAATTATTACAGAGAACTGCCTCAATATTGGTTAGAATAAACTTTATAAAACCAGTATGAAGAAAATAGGAATGACTCCAAACCCACTGGTTCCCTACAGTGCTGTGGGCAAAAATGTAAATCAAGTGGAAGAGTCCTTCAAACTCTTTGCTTATAATCCCACAATTACTTCCATATCGCAATATTCTCCATTAAGCAAGAGAAACTTCTAAGAGGAAATGTTCTCATGAAATGCATTTATATTCTTAGGTGTGTTTATTTTAGGCTCCAAACAGAACTAATTAATGTAGAAAGCATTAAAATAAACAATACGTCTGTCTAGAAAACAGATACATTATTACTTCTGAAGAAAAAGGGAGATACATGTTTTCCTGCTATTACAGATGAATTACTACAGACATGCTGCATTATGTGCACTCAAACTGCTAAATGTTAGCTACTAAAAAGATACAACTAGAACAGCATTTAAATTGCACTACTATTGTTGGTGGATAATTGGATGGAATTTCTAATTCCTACCTGGTATTAAAAAACCTACATCGTGTCTTACCTCTAAAAATATATTTTTTTGATTAACATAATGCAAGAGGGAATGAACTAGATCAAACTGGATGAAACCGTACAGTTCAGAAATACCCAGATTTCCAGGAAATGTCAAGAAATACACAGTTATTGATTCTGCACTTAAATTTCTGAAGTTGTTAATTTGGATATAGGCCAATCCGACATACTCTATGATTGGCTTTGGCATCTGTGACTTAGAGCAACAGACTTGACAAAGGTACTTTTAAAGCTAACCCTTGAAAGCATCATGATTAACCACAGTTTTAGCTACAACAGTTCTAGTGTTGGGCTCAAACTATTTTAGATACTTTCTAAATAAATTATAGCAAAACCACTGCATTAGCAACTCCTGGAGTCTCCTTTGCATAAACTTATTCCATTATTTGTTGGTGCTTTGGAATGCAGGAGGGAGGTGGTTGTCGACCATGAAATCCGGGTAGACAACAAGTGTTTCCTACATGCAGAAGGCAGGCGTGAGTCTTCTCTCCCGTTCCTAATCTACCGCTTCCCTCCCACGCCTTCTTGGCACCTGTTGGGAAAGGCTGGCAATACAAATCTCTCCTGCTCTGTATGGTTTTTCTCTAGCTACCTACCCTTTTCCTCTGCAGGTAATTCCATCTTCTTGTCTCTTCTGCAACTTTTTCAGTTGCCACACGGTGAACCTGACAAGCCTCTTCAGTTTCCCAGCTGTGCACAAGGCTCTGAACAGCAGCCAGCAGCAAGCAGGGGGAGCTTCTCTTTTGCTTTCTGGACACTTGGAAAAAAACCCTCACAAACTGTCTATGCATCTCCCATGTTCGGAAAGTGGGATTATTTTTCAGGTCCAAGAGTCAGAAATTTACTTAACAAAAACTGTCTGACACACCAGACAAAAAACATACCCTTGGTGTTTCCAGAAGCAAAACCATCAAAACTCCCCTGGAGAAGAGGGAGGGGCAATATCCAGAATTACCTCTGGTGAGCCTTTTAAAATCACGAATTTCTCCAGAGGAAACACAAAAAAACCTGAACAGATCTTGATGTTCTTTTTATCTGAACTCTGGTTGCTAAACATTTATGGTGTAGTTCGTCAGATTTTTCAGACTTTTCAAAAGCTTTTCAAAAACTTTAAAATCCCTATTTTCCTCTGAGACAATTGTTCTCTTTTTTTTTTTTCAGCAAATATACCCTAGAAAGCAAATTGGGTAAAAGGAAAAGAAAAGAAAAAAAATAAGGGGGGAAGGAGAATTGTAAAGATAGGAGAGGAAAAGAAGGTATATTTTCATTTGCCTGTCATAAGGTATGATTCAGAGGAAATTATGATGTCAAGGTTCCATCATAAAAAAGCAAAGTTTGTAGTAGAAAACATTACATTCTATTTAAGTCTTTGGATATTATTTGTAACCACAACAAACTCAAAACTTATCTGGTGAAATGTTACCCACTGTGATTTTGAAAATTATATGAACAATACTAGTTTGTAGGAATGGCAGATTTCTCTTACAATCTCTAAATCTTATTCAAACAGTAATTTAGGCAGTTTGGTTTTTTTAAGTGGTTCATGCTTTGCTTTTGCAGATCTTGAGCCATGGCAGGTCAAGTGCTTGTTTTAAAGAGGTAAGTGAAGGAGCATTCCAACTTACTCACTATAATTCAGTTCTTGAGACAATAAAACCAGAAAGATGAAGTTTTTCATGACTACCCTCTTCAAACCCATTATTACACTGCAGCTGGAACTACAGAGCAATAAATTACACATATATGTAAGCATATACACATTCCTAATTGTCATATGCATTATATAGCTTAAAAAGTGGCAAAAGCCTGGTCAGGAGGAATGGACTATTAGTAAAAGCTTAAAAGCTTTGTGTCGCAACCTCCTCAGATCTGAGGGTGCTCAGGTAGACTGTGAGCCACCTGGTCACGTAGCATGGCAAAATGGAAAGAGGGCCACACCCAAGGAGAGCGCAGAGCTAGCTGCCAAGGTCCTGAAAATGATTCCAACACATTGCACAAGTGTGGAAATGGTACAAGAAAAGCATGATGCAGAACAAGTCCTCAGCTCTCCACAGACATCACTGCATAGCAGTCTGTCGTGGAGGCCAGAAACAAACCCCTGGTAATTCAAAGAGCAACTTCACAGGATGTACTCACCATGGGAAAGAGAAGGGAGGAGTATACCCTTTGGGAAGAAAGCAGTAAAGTGCCTGGTGTCATCCTAGGGAAGAGTTACGTACTAGCATAAGTAACACCTGTGAAATGTTGAAATGCTGTGAAGCTAGGTGTTTGGCATGATGATACACAGAGGTGGGGCAGATAAAGGATGGTCACCGATAATACTAGACTGCCTGGTGCACACTCCCATGTCACCATTACCAGAGTCATTATGTGCTGTCAATGCTTGATCATTGATGACAGACCTCCTAAATAATTTGTAATGCATTAAGGGTTCATTGCCTTCCCTGGGCAATACCACACGGAGTATGTGGCTGTCCACATTACCTTACTCATGCAAAGCACAGACATGTGCTGGTGTGATAGACCTTTTATTTTGTCCCTGTTTGGGAGACTGTAGCTTATGCAGCAGCCCAGCCCTGAAGACCTCAGCACTATCACATTCTGGGACCACTGCTCACATGGCTCTAGGCCATCACTAATCCTAGCAGAAACACATTTTAATCCATTGCTTCCACTAAATATGTTCACAATATTACATGGAGCATGCAATAACTCAGATGAAATTCAATTCCAAACATAGCTCAACATGAATACTATTCAGGATTCAGATCCAATGTAAAGTTGAACGTAACCTTTTTATACTTCACCTGCATCAAGGTGAATGTATTGAATTGCTCAGAAGGAGAATTGTCCAAGTGACATCTGTCTTAAGTTGCCAGCCAAGAATAAATACGTGTAAGTTGTCTGATACAAGTTAAAGTTAGTTTGGGTGTTTTTAACTGTGTATATAAAACCCCAACAATCTCCTCAATAAACTTTGCAAGTATTTGAAAGATGTCTATCAGAGTAAGAATTTACTGGTATCCCTGCCTTCAAATGTATTCTAAAGGGGTGGAGGGAGCCTTCTTGACTCAGTACATCCACTGCCATCTTGAATGCCAAAGTATTAGACTCCGAGACAGATTCCTCCTGCACCAGTATTCCAGGATCTATGTTCCTTCTATGAAAATGGTATGTAACCCCATGCCATCTTCCCTCCTGTGTTTTGCCCTTCTCTAAGGCCCATGTTTGTTGTCAGCTGTGGTCCTACACATCTAAAATCAATCACAACTTAAATGCTCTCCTATTTAACTCACCAAAAAGCAGCAGAAATATAAGAGAAAAGGATGTTCTTAAGGTCTCTCAGAGTCAGCCATAAGAATTGGACATAACCCAACTGAGATGTTTTTAGGAAATAAGAGAGTTAATGTCTTAGGCCATGTTGGAAACAGCAAAATGAAAACCTCTGTAAGTTAATACTGAAATGAATTTGTGGTTCAAATGGGGATAAGAGGAATAATGAGCTGGGAATATGGAAAAAAAGTTAGCCGACAAGGAAATTGCCATGATGCCATCAGTCTAGTCAGCAGCGCAGTATTTTATTAAGCAGAGAAGTAATTTTGTTGAGCAATACCCAGAGAGGTTTTGTCATGGATAGCTGAGAACCTCTCTTGTGCTGTAATTAGCCATAAATTTCCAGACTTTTTGGAAGACAAAAGCATGTCTTCAGTGGTCTAAAGCCAAATCATAATAATCAGATAGTTTTATAGTGGACCTGTTGCCCAGGCTTTTTGACACTCAGAATTTTGGTCTCTGCCTACACAGTGAATATGACACTGCATGTATAACTAACTAGTTGCTTGACTTTTCTGTCTTCATTATTAGCAAATGCGGCTGAATTGAGGACACCTGTTATCTTCTTCTGTTAAAGAGCCATATCTTTGTATCCAGAGCATCTCTGCTGCAGTATTATGAATGCTTGCTGTGTCCTGGGAAACCTGGGCAGAATGAAGCTTAACTAAAAGTTTGTATCATTATGGATACTCTAAACTAAGGAATCCTTAATTCTGTCATGTGTCTTGGACAGATCAATTGTGTTAGAAAGGCAATTCTACTATGAATCACTTACTCTTTTAGGGATGCAAATATCAGAATGGTAATTCTTTAAGCAGAGACATAAAATAAATCTGACTTACAGCAGAATCCTAGAAAAGCACAAACCTTTTATCATGTAACTGAAAGCATTTAAATGACAGAAACAGCCTATTCAGTGTTCTGAACACTCCTACTTCCATTTTTGGGTTAGCTTTCTTTCCTATCTGCTGTGAATTTAATCTATAAACAATTAGTTGTTCTTGCTTTGGGGTTTTGGCTTGCTTTTGTGCAATCTTTTTGGTCAGTCCTCTCTGGTATCCCTCTTGTCCCCTCTTCCCTCCTCCTATCGAGTTCTTAACAAAGAACAGACACAGGTGAAGCAATGGATGTGCAATTATCACAGCCCAAAAGCAAATGGGCTTGATATACACAAATTCATATCACATTTCTCTTTATTTTTTTTCATAAAACCAGACACGGTATCTAGGTTCTATCAGTGCAATAAGCCAAAATGGTGACTTACAACTACAGCTGGCTGCCCAAGTGTCCTGATTCAGCATTCCCACAGGTACAACAGCGCCCATGCACTATTAAAAGCAAATTGCTTGTATAAGGGCTCTGCTACTTCTATATTTTTTAGTGTTAATGTTGAGAGAGCTCTATGTTAAAAGACAGCACCATAAGTTATTAAAATTAAAAAAATTAACAAGAGCATAGTTCAGTCCTCCACTCTTATTTAGTGCTGTTCTTTAGGAAGAGCTTGCCTACACGTGGGTTCTTGCTGGCAGGTGGCATTACACAAACACTATCTGGACATGTTGGGGTCAATTTTGCTTTGTTTCCACGATCCTGAGCACCCCTTTCAGTTAAATATACTTATGCTAGTCAACACTGCCATTACATCTCTGTAGACCATGCTCTTAAATATTCTCTTTGCAGAAAATGCTTCGATAGAAGTTATATTCAAATTATTGCCCCTGTACTTTGTGGGTTTTAGCATTTGCCATGCCGTTTCAGTTTACTGGTTTATGACACTACTCACCAAAACACTTGGTCAAGTAATTTAATATACAGTGGCTTCTTGGAGCACAAGTGTTTGTGGGAGACATCACTGTGACTTAAATTGTCAGCATTTAAATTCTGTCCCACCAGTTCTGCATTTCCTGGCTTCCATAATGATTTCAATACTCTCTAAATTCTGGTTTTTTCTTAATGGTTATGGTGATGTTGTTTTTTTAATTATGAATTGCATGTTTATCAACTAAATAAATCTCAAAAAATACTTCTGTATTAATTATCTCATACTATTGCAAAACAGAGCATGACTCAGAACTAAACATCTTAAAAAACTCTAAAAGTTTAAGGGACAGAGCAAATCAAATATTTTTTAAGTGTATAGATACTTTGTCAACCATATAAGAAACGCTGGCATGGCAAGGGCAAAATGAAGCATTCTTTTTCCCTTCCCACATTTCTCCACTCTACTCAACTGGTTTGGTTTGAGAGTCTGATTACTTCCCCCCCCCATGAATTTCAAAGTAAATACTTCAGTGTTCTTCTCACATTAACATCACTTTCTTGCCCAAATCACATCATGGTTGAAGCCCAAGAATAGGAACAAATTGTGTAGAAAGGATAAAAAGGAAAAAAACCAAGTTAAATACACCATTATAGCATTTTCATGTTTTCCTAGATATTTTAAAGCATAATAAGGAATTACTGTGCTGGTCAGCACAACAGCATCCTATTAACAGCCATACATGAATGAATACATGACAATGAATAATGTAGCTGTTCTGAATGTTGTCAAAGAACTCTCATGTGATCTGTGCTTCACCACATCTGTTCTTTTTCCATTCTCTCTATATACTGTTTTCTTCAACTCACACAAATACATCAGGACAGCAATCCCAAAGCCATGGCTTATGAATAACATCCCCCAAAAAATCCTCCAGTTCTTATCTACATTTAAATATACACCCATACATACATATCTATATTCATTTCTATATAAAAATGTAAATAAAATTACTCTACATACTTCAGCCTATAAAAATATTTACTGCTGTATTTTTGATTGATTTAAATCAAAGAAATGTATTTATCCAGGTTTCCCATAAATTAGCGAACTAGAGGCACATCACATGTAAGTAACTCTCACAAGCAAATCTGTCTATATAAAGAACTTAAAAGTTTAAATTTAAAACATGGGAGGCTACTCTCTCCTCTGTAGGAATGATAATGGGGAGCAACGTGATTAAAAAGTAACCCTAGAAGGGTGAGCACAAATATGAGTAATTGAAAAGGGGGTAAGTGCCAGCTTTTTGTGGGGATTACCAAGGGATTTTGAATCTATGTGTCTAGTAGCATGGGGGAATTCCTAGTAGAAAAAAAAAAGAAGAAAAGAAAGAAAAAGGAAAGGAAAATTATTCATCTGGTTAAACCTGAGAGGGAGGTGGAAAGTATGACCATTATTTCAGGAAAACAAGTTACACTGGGGGAAGGATGGTGGCTGGAACCACCACATGGTAGCAAATGACCTGTCTGCACTGAACACGCACTCTCAGTGAGGCGTACAACCACCCTGAGTACCCTTGCTATACTTCCCACGCAAGGAATAACAGTAATTTTACCAGGTAAGGAACACAACAGTTCTACTGAAGAAGAGAAAAAAAAAAGTTGAGCATAATTGTAGTTAAGCAGATAGAAACTCTGGCAAGAATCCAGACATCCAGCACAGCAGTGAGCAGGTTTTTTCCTGTTTTTTTCCAGGTAATACAATAAAATTTGTCCTGCTGCAACATTTAATTAGCTGGAAAGATATAACCTATTCCAAACAGCTGAGGGAGGATCTGTCTAGATTGCAAAAGAAAACAAAACAAAACAAAACCACGGAGAAGCCCAGCCCCCTGCCTCGCCTAGGACTCTCTTAGGTGACTGCCTTGCTATAACTCCCCTTCACCTCAAAACAAAAAAATGGTTCTGTGTCATATAGTTTCCCCTCCTTTTCTCCCTTCAGTCTTTGAACAAGGGAGGTTTGTGTTCTCCTGAAATTGTGGGGGTTTCTTCTCCTTTGACAAAACCAACACCAGCAAATATTCTCAGCCCCTGCATGACTCATTTCACAGGACCTTGGCTACAAGGTTTTGTTCAGCTTTCTGATTCCAAGCTGGAGAAGGAGGCCTTCTCTTCTTTCAGTCTCAAATTCTGGGAGGAGATCGGTTAACCACTGAAAGGCCTTATCTATTAAGAATTGGGGTGAACCTTAAGGCAACGACTTGTTCTCTTCTGGACAGGTTCCTCTCACCTACCCATGAACTGATAATTTTGTTGTCTGTTACCTTGGAAAGCGACTCACCTGCTTTTTCACTTACTTGGTATGGAAGTTTATCAAATGACAGTATTAAATGCTTTGTTTCTACCATTTAAACATCACTCTGGGAGGTAATTTAGTAACCCCATGGATCCCAAACAGACTTTAGGTTTTGTTATTTCTTGAGAAAATCAACCACTGTAAGAAGAAGCAGTATGAGGACCTGGGCGGGATGTCTTGCTAACACTTCTCTGGGCAAGGCAGACAGAAATTAAAGAAGCAGACGAGGAAGACTAACATGAAAATACCTTAGACCTTGATGGACTATCATCTTGAAAGATGAGTTAAAAGAGCAGGAGGAATTTGGGATCCGTATATCTGCTGTCTCAGGAATATGGCAAAGGCAGCGATAGAATAAACTCATTTATTCCAGTAATTTGACGCAGAATCAAAATGGGCTTCCATAGCCACACCTGGGTGTTAGAAGTACTCCACCCGGTTTCCTTCGATGAATATTCATGTCATAGAACTAAATCTTTGTGTGAAAGGCAGTAGCTGTGTTCAGGTAGCAGGTAGGTGTGAGAACTCTTATCTAGATGGAGAATCCTGAGAAACCTTTAGACAGGTACCTGGTTATAAGTCTGAAAATATGACTAATCAACACCTGAATATAAGAGCAGAGACAGCATTAGAGCACACAGATGTGACTTAGAAAAAAAAAATGCTGAAGTCTAAGTATCTTGCATGAAATTTTAAAGTCTAGATTTTTGTGATCATTATTCCTAATGCACAGGAAATATATAAATAACAAAGCACGAAGAACTCTATTTTCATTCACTCATTTTACTATCAGCAGAAGCCAATCTAAATTTGAAATTGTTCTCTAGGGGAATAAATGTCTTTTGGCTTAACTATGCAGAAGCCTATCACCTTAACACCTGTTTGTCTTTAACTACATAATTTAAGGTCATTTGAGTTTGCCATAGCACAGGTAGGACTCCTTCACCCCTGGCATTAGCATTTTGTCACTGTTGAAGCTGTATGACTGCAAAATACACATTGTATCTGTGATTTGATTCTCAATTTGAATTATTATTTATCCAAGGAGAATGGAATGAATCAAACATTCAGGAAGTTGTTTCTTTATTCATAGTGAGAACACTGGCCACACTGATTAATTAAACAGTCTAAAAGATATAAAAAAAGATAACAAAATCATGGGCACAGCTATCTACTTCATGCAGTATAGGCTATATGACAGCTCAAACGATCCTCAGTGTGAATCCACACAGACATTCTAAATATAAACAGGAATCTAATAAAGCTATTTACCCTTCATTTGCAAACAAACTCAAGGACACCAAATACCCCTATTTAGCTTCAATTAGTGAAACTGGATTATGAAAATGTAACCAGTGATGTAATGCATTATTTAAGAAAAAGAATAAGCTGAGTTTTAGAATCTAGAAATAGTGTATTTTGTGGATCTGACACCTAGAAATTATTTCAGGGGGCTTTTTAGTATTTAATAATGTGTTATCAAATGTCTATTTGTCAAAATACCAAAAGAGAAACTGCTAATCTTTGATTTCATGAAGTAAATGCTTTGCACATTAAATATCACAGGACTAGAAAAGTCAAGAATCACACAGAATCACAGAATATTCTGAGTTAGAAGAGGCCCACAAGGATAATCAAGTCCAACTTTTAAGTGAATGGCCTATAAGGGGCTCAAACCTTAAAATGAAATGTATACTCAGATTTATATGATTTTTAATTTCTCATAGATCCAGTTACCTTCAGTGACTTAATAAATATGTTATTTATATTTTGATAAGAGCACTCTGAAATCTCTCTTTCATTGTTATATAGCTGACATTTTCAGTTGTTCCAATCAGAAGCTTACAATAAACAAAATTATAAATTTCAGATGGCCTTGCAAAGGAAAAAGAAGTGGAGATCTTTGTACAGAACCAGAAGTACATCTGAATCAACATCAGAAGTATTTGATGAGAAAGCAAAGTTATTATAGAAGGATGCCTCTCTTTTCCTAAGACAATGGTGTAGTGAAAGCAAACCTTTTTCCCTTATAATTTGGGCAACACAACATTTACTCACTGAGTAATACAATCAAGCAAGTGATCTTAAACTTTTTTTAATATCCTGCTTTTACCATCACTATTTATGGAAGTCAAACAAAAAGAAAGAGAAAAAAAGTTGCACTGTACATCAAGAAGAGTTGCTGTGAAGTACAGGAAGAGGCAAGATGAAGATTTGTTAAACAATCCTGGAAGAAGATGAAAAGGGAAAACCAGGGTATATTACGATAGAAGTTTATTATAGACTAGCTTTTTGGGTGGAGAGAAGTTGTGTTTTTTGATCATGCAAGGGAAGCATCCAAAAGGACAGAACCTGATGGCTTTAATTACTTCTTGGAATTAATTTTTTTCTGTTGGAAAATAAATACAAGAAGGAGACAGTCCAACAAGTTCTTGGAATATGCTGGGGACAGCCTTTTCTTCAGAAGGTAAAGAAAACCATTAAGGGTGTGGCTATTTTAGATCTGCTGACTAGTAGGGCACGAACTGGCTGAGAGTGGAAGGCAATCTAGGTGAAAGTGAACTCCATCATTTAATAATCACTACCACAAAAACGGAAAGAAGCAAAACAAAATTACTCTTTTTTTCCCAGAAAACAAAACCAAAATTTCACAAGCTCCAGAGACTGATAAGCAAGGTTTCTTAGGAAGACTGTTTAATTAATAAAAGAATGTAGGAGAGCTTGTCTGTTTTAGTCATTGCTGGAGTCAGTTCTTAATTACCCGAGGTAAAGGGAATAATATGAATTAGGTAAAAACAGAGGATAAAACAAATTAGTCTGGGTACATTATTCTGCAAGACTCTACTCAGTACATTTACCTTTGAAAGGCTTCTGAACAGATTTCCACAGAAAGAGCAGCAACAGAGAGGAGTCTGATGCAAACAGTTTATGTTTTGTAATGCACCGTTTTCTACCAGTCTCCCACAAGAAATGCTGCGAGAAGGTAGGGCTTCCTTAAATCCCAATTCCCATAAACCATCTGTCATCAGCAGGTGACTGTATTATTGCACACATTAGGATATTATCCCAGTACAAAAGAAACTGCTGAATTCACATACACACACACACACACACACACCCCCCCAGGCAATTTCCTTGATTTTTATGGTTTATCTAACAATCAGACCTTTGCGTTATACATCAAAGTGTAAAATTATGTGGCCTGGTCTCACTCGTTTTCAGAAGTTTCATTTAAAAGGTTGTAAATGTTCTTAGTACAAATGGATTGGTTCCAAGTTAGAGAAATGACACCCCACCAGTTTAATTTAGCTGTAAGTATGAACAAATTATTCCAAAAGAAGAACTAAATGCCAGCTCAGAGCTTTCTAAGCAACAGCTGAATCCTGCTATTCTTTCCACTGAAAAATACCAAACCTCTACTTGCTTTTCTAGAAGCCCTTGCAAGGAGCTAATATACGAGACAGCAACAGAGTGAACAGCAATTTTTTCTGTGGGAAAGCCAATTCCCCAGCTAGCTCTACTACAATGGAATGCCATCCCAGCATAGTAATGCGCCATTCTGCTGTTTTGTGAAGAACTGAGATCTTTTTATAGGATGTTTCAACAGTATCAATAGAACTAAGGTGCTGAATGAGACCAAAAGGGATGTTTGGGGTTTGTGTTATTTGTGTATTCAGCTAAAGACCAATGAATCTTTTCCAAATGCAGAAATTAGTAAATGAGATTTCCTGGCTTGAGAAGACTAGACAATAAAAGTATTTGTTTTAAAGACAGAATATTTTAAGCCTTCATCAAATACATTCAGATGAATATTAGTTCCACAAGGAAGAAGAAAGCAACTTTTTCAATTACTGGCCTGCTGAGTACTTTTGTTAATGTGGAAAAACAGTATTTCTCTCTCCATGGAAAGATTACAATAAAGACAAGAATGGCATTGCACAACTTTGTCTGCAATCTGAAATTAAGTTCTCACATTAGAACAGGAGTAATTAGCATTTTCCCTAGCTTGCTTCCATGCAGTAATACTGCTGCCAAGCAAATGAGTAACACTACATGAGCTAAATGAACACTAGAAACAAACGTGTAGCCATTCCTCCTTGTCTGGGAAAAAAACTTACACAGTAAGGGAAGAAAACAGTATGGGTTAAGAGGAGAACTATAGAAATGTAGGTGCTGTTCCTTTATTATTTTGGCTTATATATTTTTTATGGAAAAAAAAGGAAAAAGCCATATGGTTTGTGGGAGCATGTGGAAGATCTCCTCGAGCCATTTTCTTTGTTGTCTCTTCATGCCAGCTATAGTCATTATGTACCTTCCTTATTTCCACACATGTTATTAGTTTGAAAATTTTCCAGTACTTCAAACACAGGTCTTTTAAAGGAAGATTACAATTATGCCTTGTGTTAAATCCTGTTTTCAGAATAGACATCTTCATGATATATGTAAGCATGTTTGTGTATATCTACATTTATATAAAGGCACGTATTTCATTTTCTCTTACCTTTCTAAGTGCTGCTGGTAATGAGGCAGTAGACATTGATATCGCTGGCAGAGCGTAAGAGTGGGGACAGGTTACTGACGGTGCTTGGCTCTCCTGAACAGTGTAGCGTCTGCCCGATACATCATAGTACCTGCGAGGAGAGGAAACACTGTTCAACTACTGCACCCTAGCAAAATAAAGCCTGAGTTAGTATTCGTTGTATTTCTGAGAAAACACTAAGATGTTTTCTCCTGTTGCAGTGGCTCCGGGCCTCTGGTACTTCTAAAGTTTACTGCTTTATTTTAGCCAAACTACTTGCTCCTCTTATTAGACATTAATTCATCCCACCTGCTTTAGCTCTCTGAAACTAATCTGTCAGCTTTTTCCTGATAATAAAGCAACCAAAATCCAAATACAGTACTCAGCAGGATAACCACATCAGAGCCACAAGGCAGAAAAATTAGTCGTCTCATCTCCTGTCACTCCACCTCTTCAGAGACAGCAGATTACAACATTTGGAGTTTATAGCTCCACATTACATCACATGTTCCATTCACTTTCCTTCTGGAAGATGTCTGAGTAAAGAATCAGTTGAATTCTCAGAACAAGTCATTTACTGGGAAGAGGCTGTCACAATAAAAGTGTCTACAATCTTCAAAACAATACATTCATTTTTAGCAAGTCAGTCCTAAAACTTAAGGAACCTAATTTTTCTTATGTTTATTCTGCAGTGTCAATTTTCAAATTCTGAATCCAAAGAATGTGAAAAATTTTACTTAGTCTCCTCCCAAGAGAGAAATAAAATTGTAAAAACTGACCAAGTTATAAAATCTCTCACTTCACTGTCTGAAAAACCGAAGTAGCAAGAATCCAGAATTCTCTGAAGATAGTTTTATTAAAAGGTTAATAAATATAACACTTTATATATTTTTTTCCTTTAGATGATTCAACAATTGGTTAAAATTCAGCTTTTTAGAAATTGTATGTATTTTGGTATTTTTATTTCAAAATTGGACTAAATTTTTCATAGGATCATAGGACAATTCCGTTTTGAAGGGATGCCAGGAGATCCCTGGTCCAGTGTCCTGCCTGAAGTGGGGGTCAGCTATGGGATCCCTCAGGGCTTTACCCAACCAACTCTTGAAAATATGCAAGGACAGAGACATCACAACCTCTCTGGACAACAGAGAAAATGTTTTCTCTTACAGCCAATCTGAGTCTCTCCTTTATCAACTTTTCCCAGTATTCTCGTTTTCCCACCATGCACCACTGTGAAAAGTCTGGGTTCCTCTCCATCACCGCTCAAAGACGCCTCCTCTCCAAAACTGAACAAGCCCCAATTCTCCATCCTCTCCTCAGAGGGCAAGTGGAGCCTCACAGGCAACCACCATACTGGTGGCCATTCAGTGAACTCACCCCAGTTTGAAACACTGAGAGGTCTTTAGGCAGAAAAAATCCCCTCATCAAATATTTTGCTTTCAGGGGAAAAAAAGAAGTCTCAAAATGTTCTTGGGTTTTTTTTGTCCTTAAAATACGCATATTTTCCATTTTGGTTGGAACAAAACTCCTTTTTTCCCACAGGCTTCTTTTCCAGACTCATCATATTGTCCCAAATCCAGCTCTGTTTGTACAGCTTTATTTGCAAATTCAGTTTTATAACTGACTTTCATATAGAGTTTTCAAAGAGTAAATAAGTGAGCAGGAAAGCCTCGGGCATATTTATAAAGTTGTTCAGTTTATTGCATAATTGTGGTGAAAATGTTTTGACATTTTAACACATCCCAATAAACATGTGCAATTATTTTGTTTATTTACCTATTTCTAAGGAAGAAACTGCATCACTCTTAATATCTGATTACCCTCCGCAGGACATAGCTGACTTTGAGCTGTCCATCTTGATTTTCGTGTTCTGCCTCCACCGATAGAGCTTGCTTTTGGGGTGGTTCCACACACATTACATATGAGACAATTCAAAAGTTGCACTAAAAAGCTGCTGAAAGTAGTAGTGCTGAAAGATCCTGTGGCACCCTACCCTGTCTAAGGTCAATACTGCTGAAGGGAGGAAGAGTAGGCTGGGGACTGTCAACTCCGTGACTCAGAGCAATGGAACAAGAGACACGGTATGTGCAGGAGACAGGGAAGGTACTTGGCTGAAGTGTGGATAAGAAGTCTGGGTAAGGAGGAGGAAAATAATGGCACACCAAGGGAAGTGGATGGAAGAGCCATCAACTGTTGAGGTGACACTGACACTCTGCAAGAGGCCACCATTCATCATGGTGCTGGTGGGCCGGTGACAAGCTTCTGCACCCCAGGTGATATCCAATGAACATGTGTCAGAAAATAACACATCCCCAAATGCCAAAAGGAGGAAGCTCTGGACACATTCTAGGTAGGAAGTCATAGTATTTTGCCAGGATACCCTTTGTCCTGCTGCAGAAGGGGGCTGTGCAGGTCCCCAGGCAAGCCAGCAACATCCACCTGGGATGCTCCTGCTGGCTCCCTTTCAGCAATGAAGGCTGGGCCTCCTTGGGACATCATCACACCTTGCCCCATGTGCCCACTCCTGATGGCCATCAGTCCCTGAGACACCATGAGACCTCAGGGCTCTGGCATGTTCACAGTGTGGTAGCCAGAAAGCTGCTGCCTTCAGAATACAGTGAAGCAGCACTGATTCTTTCAGGCACCTTTTTTTTAAAGGACACAGTTTCACACCAAATTCACACCGATTTCACTGGAGCTGACAGAAGCAGCCTGGGAGGTTTCAACCCAAAGATGTTTGCACTGGAAAACAGCCAGCTCCAGATTTCTAAACAGGTGAGAAAAGGTACTCTTTGAATTTCTTCACGGTTTGAGGTCTATCCTCCCAAAAATCTGCTGACAAGCTGAGCTCACCAGAGCCTCCAAGAAGTCTTACTTTATGGCACTGGGCAGTTTTCCAGGGAAACTGGAAAATGCTGCAGGGAAACGCTGCAGTACGCTTCCCACCTGAAGGCATGGGCATGCACACAAGCTCCTGAGGGCAAGACAGGGTGTGAAGGCACAGGGCTGCACCTCCTCTGCCCCAGCTGCCCAGCCAAATTCTCTCCTTCCAGCCCAGATGCGGAGCAGCTCACCCCAACGCATGGCAGAGAAAATCACTGTAGGGCAAGGGCAGATGGGGGGACAGTCACCATAGAGAAATGGAGGCACTGTCAACCCACACCCTTGCTTTTCTCACCCAGGCATGTTTGTGTAACCATACCCACTTGCTCAGAGCCCTGAGGCTCTGGGGGGAGAAGGTACTTGCAACACACTGAGAATGTTATGAAACCTTCCCAGACATTTTGCTCAGCAGTAACTACAGCAGCCCCATATTACCTACACTGTTTCCAGCACAAATCCAAACCATACCCCCATACCTGCAATCATGGAGAAAATTAACTCTATGCGAGCCAAAACCAGCATATATGTTTTCATAGAGCTATTAGTTACAGTAACAACTAATTTTACAGTGAAGCAAAGGAGGAGCAAGCAGGAGGCCTTGGAGATTATCAAGCTGTTGGAGAAAGCATGAGGCACGAAAAGGAGGAAAGAGGAGTTCTGTAGGTACATACATCTTCTCTTTACCTGATTTACAGTAGAACTACTGGCTGGAAAAGGAAACCATCAGATGGGAACTGATCTGGCAGTGCTCTCTTTATGTTGCAGACCACGCAGTTCAGCCCCATCACTCTTACCTGTCCTTGCCTAAGTGCTAAGTAGCAACACAACCTTATCTTATTAACTGTCTTAACATATCGACTTAAAATATGACAATTGCAAATAATTTTGAAGGGAACTAGCCTGCGGACAAAAGTATATAAAAACAATGTAGGACCAATGAGCAAACAACTCACTAACAAAAAGAAGAAAAGACTGGGTTGCCATACATTTTAAACTAACACTGCTTACTAAACTAACATCCTTATAAATTTTGCAGACATGGCTTCCTTCATAATCCATCATATTCAGCCCTGAGATCCATCTCCCATCTGCTATTTTTCAGAACAGTCTTCAGTCTGTATCCAGTAGATGGTTCTTGCCTATTAATTTCCACTTTTCAATCAACACAGTATAATTTTTTAAGAGAGAGCATGCATGAGCAAGAGCAACTCGATTAAAATGGAAAGATATTTTGTTTGTTTATTTGGATCCTCTACCCAATCTTCCCCCTCCCACACCATATCAGCACTAGAATTTTTCCCTGGGAGCAGGAAATATCAATCTGATCAGCAAAATACCTGACTAAAGATTTACTGCAAAACACAGAACAATATGAAGAGCAGTAAGGGGCGTTCCCCTGGTTCATCCACCACCTCAGTGCTCGTGGCTACGATAGGTGCACCTACAGTGCCAAATAATTTACCTCCCTGGTTCACTCCCTGGTCCTGGTGCCCTTGTCAGCTGTACCACACATGCATCACCGTGTCCTTGGACTCTCTTCTGAAGGAGACCGACTGCTTCCCTCCGAGGAAAAGCCAAGGTGCAGCTCTGTGGATGGACTGCCCTAAGGATGTCACAGCAAGGATGGGACTAGACCAATAGTGGCTTCTCCTGCCCTCCACCATCCCAACCAGCCTGCTGTCCTCAGACAGCCTCTGTGTGCCCCACACCCCAGAGCATGCAGCATACTTTTGGCATAATGCTATAAAAACACCAGTCTTGCAGGCAACAAAGCAGCCTTCACATTACTTCAGACACTTTGAACTGATGCCACAAAATATAATTATGATCTTAGAGCCATGGGGACCCAGGTCAAATGTTAGGCAGCACAAACACAAACAGTTCACTCCAGAGGCGAAAGAGGTGTGGATACATCCGTAAGGATCACTCCTTGGGGCAGATGCTTTAGCAGTGTAGACTATTTTAAACAAGGGGTTTTTTAATTGTGCATTATTTGAGTTGCTGTCGTTACAGTCTTAATATCTTTTGAGAATTTCAAACAGCCTGCTCTGGGCTGAAGTTTTCCCTACAAAGCTACTGCTTGTTATTCTTTCTGTCATCTTTTCCACAGAACCAGTATGTGGACTCCCTGCACAGTCTACAGCAAGCTACTTACCACATTTATAACACCTCTTCCCACTGCCTCAGCAGTCCCATTTCTGTGTCCCTGGTTATAGAAGAGAAGAGCCAACTTCAGCTCTTACACAAAGTGGTTGCTGCACTGGGACACCTCTGCACATACCTACCTATTCACACAGAGATTCAAGGAGTGAAAATCTGGAGCAGACACACATCTTTGAAGGGACGTATGCTTGGGGGACATGTACTACATGACCCTCTGTTGTGGGAGTGACAGGGGGTGTTTGTGTGTGTGTGTGTGTGTGTGATTTTTACAGGGAAACCGAGCATTTCAAACTTCTCCCAGGCCTTGGGACTGATGAATGGCTCTGAGCTCCTCCTTGGTCATGGCACTAAGAAGTGGCAGGGAGGCATGCACCCTCTTGTGCCAGCACCCTGCCATCTAATGGCCAGGCTTCAGATTCACAGGTGAATCAAGTTTTACGTTTTTGTCTCCACCGTTCTGGATCCTAGAGATAGAAAAGTCTGTTTAAACTACCTTAGGTCCCATCTTGTCAGCACAGAAGTATTCCTACTGGCTTACTTCGAGGTGTTTTGTCATACATCTTAATAACAGGGTTAATACCTCACCTAAAAGTACCTTTTGTTATAGTTACTCCACAGTGCCTTACTAATTCAGCCTGAATAATTCCTTCCTTTGTTTGGCAAATTCACACCATTTAAATACTTGCAGACTTCACCTGTATCTCTCACTCAATCTTTATTTAGCATCATCCTCCCTTTTGTAAAGGAATTTCCATGTTCTCCTCTCTCTTTCCTTCTGACAAGACCTCTCCAGCCAAGATGTGTCCAGAGCTGGATATAATGTCCCTGCTCCACTCACAAAGAGCAGGTCCACTGCCTCATTGCTTTGTTCCACGATACACTTGCTCACACAAAAACTGCACAGAGCTTTTCTGAGCCACTCTAATACCACAAACTTGTAATACTTGTTGTCCACTTCCATTCCTACATGTGTTTGTTTTTTCTTTCTACCGCCTTCCCGGTACAATATATTAATTTCAGGTTATTAAATGTATTTGTTTGCATTTGGCAGTTTGTTGAAGCTCTGAGCAACTGCTCATGAGATGAAATGGCTCCAAGCTTCTGGCTTTCCTGCACTTCAAACAGCATTCAGCTGGAAATACTACAGTCATTAGGCCTTCAAAACATGTTTTTCTGAGGGCTAACACAGGCACACAGTGCTGCTCTGTAGCCAAATATTTAATACAGTGAATCCAAGCAGCTTCTGGTTTCTTATCCCAAGTAATCCTTTTCCATTTTACAAAACAAAAAAGCCCCTCCATCATAGAAATTACTGCCATTATTAATTATGTTTAAAGTTAACTCCTTTAGCACCTCTATTAATTAGGAAAGACACTACAGAAGATGGATTATAAATCCAACAAGAAAGTTGAATTACAAGGCTATCTGCTAGATAATCTGGAAACTTAGAGAATAATGAGGTTAGATGCCCAGAAACCCTGCCATTATATAACCAGTTAAAATATTCATGAGTAGTAGCATAGAGCTTGATCTATACCAGACTTGTGCCAGATGCTCATCACCCTTTCACTATTTTGCCTCCTGATGTTCTCAACTATGGAATTAACTGTAATAGATTTAATTTTGTATCTTGCTGTCATCTTAAGTATCTTCGCAGCAACTCCACTTTTTCTCTTTTTATATCCACAAACCAGATTATTAGCATTCTGTATTGATGTTACTATGAGGAAATCCATCATAAATTTCAGTTAATGCCTACCACAAACAATCACTTCTCTCTAGTTGTATTTCTAGCCCTCATTTGCATAGGAAAAAATCACAATCTATCAACCAACAACAATTTGGTTTAGTACAAAATAACGGGAACATGTACTGATCCACTTTCTAAAGCCTCACTTCAAAGGAAAAACACATTTTGTCATTTCATCACTTGGAGACTATTTGAATTACTGAAGCTCTTTTTTATCCTGTAATTTGAAGGCCATTAACAAATTTTGTCAGTTACTACTTTTTGTGAAACTGAACTCCTGATAGTGATGATAGTGATGTTTAAAGAAGATCCCCAATCTTAGCAAAATATTAATGTAAGATGTACTCCTTTAAGCTTTTTTTTTTTCCTACTTTTTTTGGCCTTTTTAAAAAATTCATCAGAAAAGCTCATTATTACCATCCAGCCACTGGGTGGCACCTCTACATAGATGCCAGGTGTGCCCCAACAAACCCATGATGCCTTCAATAATCACTCCATTCCTCCCACAGCCAAGTGTTGACATTACATCAGCTTCGTGTACACAGCCATGTTTGGGAGACAGTCAAAGCTGATTACTAAATATTGGCTTTGTGAAATATTCCTGGGATTTTCCACTGTAATTTTTCAACTCCTAACTTTTGGGAAAAATTAATCTGTACAGAGAAACCTGATTCTTTGAATATGTGTAGGTATGGGCAACTTTTGATAGTATATGAAATTGTTTTGGCAGATGTGCCAGAGTAAATATATAATGAACTTTGTTGCTTTGTAGCAATATAAAAAAAATCATGTCTAATATTACAGTAGCATCCAACAAGCCCAAGCCAAGTTAAATTCCAGTTTTGGTGGGCAACGAACTAATAATGTCCTTGCCCCTGAGGTCAATTGTAACTATGCTGCACTAGACTATCTCAATGAGTGAAAAGCTCATCTTGATATTTATACTCTGGTCTAGCTCTAAAACATTGTATAAACAACAATCATCACATTGAGTTACCTAACACAGGTAATATCTCATTTTATATAGCAAGAAGCCCAAAGAACCAGATGAAGCTGTTTGACTGAGGAGACGAAAAGCCATCATCACTCATTTCTTTAAACACATGATGCTTGTCTTCCTTTGTTCATATTGACTCACCATGACTTGAGGAACAGAAATGTTACTGCATCATTTTCCTACTTTCTGTAGCTATATTGGGAGATACAGAAGATTGCTTACAAATCCAGGGACATGAAAATGCTTTTGAACATACAGACTTACACTTGCAGCATTTCCCCATCTACTCTTTTATGTAAGTTTTAGCATTTTGGTTCAAAGTGATAGCTGAAAAAAATCAGCACAGTTTGTGCTCTTTACTATTTAAAGTTTGTTGTGAGCATCTAGTAATCTGCCTTGGACTAAAGTTCCACTTTAGTGGAAACAAAGCAGAACTTTGAATAAGTCCAATTCATCTGGACAATTCTAAATACTGTGCAAGTCCAGCAACAAGTAGGAAAGTCTTTAATTCCTGGGAAAAAATTTTCTGTCCACAGTGCCTTACTAATTTGCATACACCACAACAAGCCTCTCAAGTTCCCACCATCCAAAGGCAGGAAAGGCCATGCAGGATGGGTACAGAGGCAGCAGGGAGGCAGGGATGCACTGTTACACACACCTGAACACTAGGTCTTGTGGTGGGGACACCAGTTGTCACACGGAAATGAATGACCACAGCTCCAGGCTGCAGCTGGGGACTGCAGCTGACAGGAAGGTCCCGTTCAGTGTGAGATCCTAGAAGATTACATGGCCTTTCAGCAATCTAATGCTCTCCCCTGCTCCAGCCTCTCCTCTACCCATTGGGCCAATGAGGAGACCCTGGGCAGGTCTTTGAGTCCAGCATGAGGGTGAGTCCCTGACAGCACAGCCTGAGAGCGAAGAAAGGGCCAAATGAATGAGATGCAACCAGGACTTGTGAGGTTTGGCTGGTGCTGCATAAACTCATCCATTTATCTAAGCATCAAAATCTTCATAAACCACACCCTGCAATTTCAGCAAAGGAACTCACCTAAAATGAGTTGATTTCATGGACTAAATTAGCCTACTGTCTAGAACAAAGAGAAGCAACTAGTGTGGTACCAGCCATTCCACATTTGCATCAATTATGCTGAGCCCAATTGAAACTCAGACTTTTGGCAACAAGGCACTGAGCCACCTTTTTCTCAGAAAATAACACAGTGGCTTACATTCAATGGAGATTTGTGATTACAAATTGCATTAATGTAAGTTTATGTCACCTCTGAATATCAACAATCTAAGTACCTAGGTAACCTGCAGTTACAAACGTGCTGCAGAAAAGAGCGATCACATTTTTTTTCAAGTGGCACTACAGAGGCACCAATTCAGAATGCAGACCTAGATTTGTAAATTTAGCTTTGAAAACTGGCCATTAAAATTTTACTGAGCTCGAAGAAGAAAGGAAGAACAATTATACTACAGTAATTAAACAACTTCTTTTTGATGTCAGGAATGGAAAACTGAATTGAAATGATATATTTGGTAAGAAGTAGTAGGAAAACACAGAGTTATACTTAGATAAGGCAGTTCATGTAATATGAGACATTTTGTTGCTTCCAGACTTAATAATGGACTTATCATTTCAGGCTTTAAGTAATTACAACTTTATTGCGAAAGATATCACTATGGATTTTTTCATTTGCCTGAAAACACGCATCTGCAGAGATTTTAATATAAATCCTAGATTAATTACTTTCATTTAAATTCCCTGCATATTTCAATATGGAGCATCTGAGTGAAGCATCATTTCTTAAAAGATGACAATACTGAATCACAATTTATGAGTGTTTAATGGGCCAGGTCCATGACTCTCACGTCTTAGTGCAAACAATCTTCTTTAATGTGTATATACAGTTATATTTATGAAAACAATTTAAAAATGCTTTAACACAGACATCTTTTTAGATACAACTTGTAAAAATCTATTCTCATACTTCATATGGCTTTTCAAGTCACATCTCCAGCAGAAGTAGTAGTTCAGGGAAGTCTTGAAAAATATTAGACCTTCCAACAGGATAACAATGGAGAAAATGAAAAGGTGACTCAAAAACTTGTATCAATTGCAGTCACAGATGCATCACAGAAGGTGATCTTTATCACAAATTCTAGCACAGCACCAATGTAAGATACCATTTCACAGTACATTCCATAGCCCTACAGATTATCATCAGAGCTCTTCATTCTTGCATTCCTTTAAAAGCCATTAATACAGTTACTTAAGTTGTCAAAAGTTACACATCAAAATAAACACATGGATGTGGATGGGTTTTCTACATACCTCCACAGAGGTCAGGCTTTCTGCCAGCTCAAACAGACATCATAACATGGATTTACACTATGAAGTGCTTCTTTGAAGTCACATTGGCTTCTTCAGAAGGACTAGCTTACCGAGTAAATAGCAGCAGAATTCAGGATTTGTTCTGGATACAAGCTCACTGAAGGCAGCCTACCTGCATCTCTGCATCTTTACAGAGCCAGAAGACCACGGGCTTCACTTTCAGAGTTTGTTTTGCTTCACCTTTTCAGGAACGAGTTGTCTCCTGACAGTATCTTTGCCTCTTGTCAAATCCATTTACCACTCCCCTGTTTCACCTCCTTCTCTTTTCCACAGCTACCAAAAGTGATCTTGCAGGCAGTGAGAGAAGATAAAAGAAAGGATGCAGAAAACAGAAGAGACAAGGAAATGAAAAGCGAAAATGGGAGGCTCCTGGGAAAGGAGGTGCAGACAAACTAGGGAGAATATTTTTTAAACTGGGACACTGACAGCCCAGTTAATTTTGTGTAAGGCTTTGTTATTTAAAATGATGAGCATTTTGTTACAATTCAGTTCACTTACTTAACGTTGCTTCCACTCTGCTCATTAACAGCTCTCTTCTGGATTACTAATCTACAAGACCAAACTATTGGTTTTGAACAGCTCATCTTCCAGCCTCAATGCTTGGTCTTCCTAGAATGCTTAAATACCTCCTGAGCAGGAAACACCTTCATGTTAATCATATTAACTGTCTGAGCTGAAGCCTGCCAAGGAGTTCTGAACACAGTAAACCAGGCACAGGCTCTTTGTGATGAGTAAAAACAATGTGCTCCTATAATGGAATCATTACATGTAAAGAAAAATCCTCAGAAAAAAACAAAATAAGGTCTTAATTTCGAGGAAGCTGGTTACAACAAACTATTTCTATCTCTGGCACTGATCTGTGGCCACACCTCTATACAAAAAATAAGTTTATCTTGTCTCTTAGAGTTAACAAACAGCCAGAGCAGAGGTGGCTAATCTCAATGCACATGCACTTCTGCATGAAAACAAGTTTGATTTGTCCACCACAAGCATTAACTTTCAGCCACACCTACTCTTCTGTTTGGGTCAAGTCTGTAATTAATGAAATCTCCCTCTCCATGTGACAAGCAAATTTTTATATTACCCCCTTATCTTTGATTAAAGATGCCGTGTATAAAACGATGAGATTACTATGGTAGTGTTTGAAGAAGCGTTTGATTTAAAACAAAAACTTAAGAGAGTGAACTCACTCTTAATAGCCTACAGCTATAGCATTGCATATTCTTATGTGTACCTGACCTGGTCTGTACTGAGCAGGAGTAGCCTCCATGGTCTTTGCTGAAGGAAGGAATTTTCATTGCAGTAAATGTCGTGCTTCAGCTCTTTGTCATCAAGAAATGAATTGTTCTGGTGACAAACCGCACTGTTCAAGTGTGCGTGAATACCATCTCAGGGAGCTTTATGGGCTTTCAGTGTACAAGCTGCTGAAAGCTTCAAGTCTTAAAATATCCATGTGACCATTTAAAAACAAACAAAACTGCAAAAGCTCCACATACAAAGTTTTCTGGTGTTCTTTTGGAGCCAAGGGTGTTTGTACCATCCCAGTGTCTCAGTAGGTTAAGTGGCTCAGTTTGGCTCTGGGTCTTACGCAAGATGTTTAATTGACAGTTGAGTACAAAGGGTAATTAAGCAAACATCTCAAATCACAAAAAATAATTCTACTATACCATTTCAATCACATTTTAATTTTAAAATAGTTCACACAGCAAACTTTATCCTAAAGCATCATGTGCTACAAATGCATTATGAGCCTTGGACTTTACACATGAAATGCAAGTCGTTCTGGAGCCAGTTCAAAGACTGACTTAAGTCATCTAGGATGTCCTATTTACAATAGCTGACTACAGAGTCATCTGCCAGCAACTCTGTAGTTACCTGCTAAAACCTTCTATTTTAATTTCTGCATTTGCCTACTTTCAACCCTCTAAGGGCTAGAACCAGTTTAACAAGGCATTTATCTCGTCATTTGTGACCCAGATGGGGCAACTCATTCACAAGGAACAAGAAATCAGAATGTCCCGCAGATAAAGCCTCAGGATCTGGGGGCAAAACATTTTTGATACTTGGTTTGAGACAGCAGAGTATTTTGTCTCGGTGATTTTTCAAAGTATAATGTAAACCCCTCCTTTCTTAAAAATATTCCTGCAGCTAAAGGAGCCACAGATTCCTTTCCAAACCCCTAAGTAATCTCCAAAAGAGACCATGAGTAAACAACAGAGGTAATCAACACTCTCTTACTAGAATCAGTTATGCAAGGGAAAAGAAAGAAAACCATAGTGTTTTCATTGTATTACATGCACAATTAAACAGGGGACAATTTCAAAATATTTGGACCCAGTCTCCAAACCCAGACCTTCAAGCACTCTAAAAGCCTCCTCTAGGCTGCTGTGTGCAGTAAATGCACATGTGAAGATGCAGTCAACCTGGCAACAGACCTTTAGGACTGCAAAGTTTCTTCCTGCAAAGATACAGACCCTGAAATCTCTGTCAAGAGATATTCATTAACCATAACGCAGAACTGTACTTTTTGCTGTCTTCAAATGCAATAATATTGACTTCAAAGAAGTCAAAGATCAGGAAGAAGTAACTAAGAACGACAAATAATTCCTAAATAGTTGAAATTTATTTTTGAGATGGATGATTTCATTAGTTTAAATGTTATGAAATAGTAAATTATAGGTATAAACAGAAAATGGTATGCTTTTGCAGAAGCATCATAAAGAAATAGCCTTATTGAAAGACCTCTGCTGATCTGTTTCCATCAGAAGGCAGCGCTGTAGCCTGGTCTGTAAGTCTGTTAATTACAAATCTTTAACGTAAGAAAAGTAACTGAAATACGCCATTTTCTATTAATGTTTCCATTAATTAACAGGGAAAAAAAACCCAGGAGCTACAGAAACAAGAGGACTCTGAAGTCTGGTTTCCCTAATGAGAGCTAGTTCAACATAATTTTAATAATTTCGGTCTCACTAATTAACACGTGGTAACATTTTTAGGAACTTCGGAACAGCAATGGCTGTACCTGGAAACAAGACCCTACATCCTTCTCAGGCAGTGGTTTATGAGGTAAGTTCAGTTGTACAAAATAACTTACACGAGTATCCCCAATACACGTCTTCCTTAAGGACGTGTCAGAAGAGTAGTGAAAATGGAGGCAATAAACACAAGTCAAGCTTTACAAATCTCAGCACAAAAATCTAGAATTAACAACCTGCATTTTACACACCCATCTCATTATGGGTATGAAACCAGCTCATTCATTAGAAGTTTATTTTCTTACCACGTAAGTCTGTATAATTTAATATTACCCCAAATCCATTTTTATCCTCCCAGTATTTATCAGAAGTCACAAAATAGGTTAAAATGAAACATCAATCTCCTAACAAAAGATCTCCAGCTCAGGTATAGCTGGTATAGCCAAACACCTCCCCATGTTAATTGGAATAAAACAAATTAATAAAGCTGTTGTGATGCAGAAGAAAAGATGGAAACCCTCTAGAAGATAAATACAAGAAGGGGCAAACCAAACTGATTATGTTATACTCTGCTTTCCTTTTGCTTGCTTCTATGTCCTTAGTAATTCTTCTTTAGTGCTCTACTAGGCAAATACTCAAAGAGTTGGCTCAAAAGTCAGTTTTGCTACAGAAACTTTGGCAGGCACTTAGCAAACTATTTCTGTTAAAAGACTCTTCTCATCCCTAGTAAAAAGGCACAGAGTTTTCATTAAAGAAAAGCCTCAGTTCCCCCTTGGTTTTGTAAGCCACATGCAGCAGCAAGTCTGCACTTCGCTCTGTACACAGGTACAAGACAACAGAGAAGTGCCCTGGAAAGCCTGGACAGACTGAACCATGGACCACAACACCAGAAGATGTGAGAGGGCGGAAGGCTTTTGTTTTATAGATAACTTTTTGAACTAGAACTATCTCTCCTCCTCAAACCTCACCTTCATTATTAAATAGTAATTTGGGCTAGATTAAAGGATAGTGGACCAGCATAAAAGGAAGGGTGCAAAAATAACCAAAATAAACACATTTGGGACAGATTATTGAGCAGATGTAAATAATGAGACTGTTCCAGCATATGAGACATAAAGAAACCAGAGTGGAAGAAGTAAAACACTTCTGAAAGTATGAGAGATGAAGGAGTGTGAGGACTTCTTCAACAATTAGCAGAAGAAGGAGACTCCTCAAGCCATTTTTAAAATAACGTATTTCTTCTTCTTGGAGGAAATGGAAAGATATTTCAGGAAAAATTAATTTGTATAAACATTAAAAAATTGTCTGCAGTGATTCAAGCTTTTGCAGTTTGTTGTTTTCTGCTGCACTTGTTCTATGTAGGTGTCACATAAAAATTCAAACTCAAATAGTAAGTAATACAATGTAATCAACAGGTAAACTGCATTAAAGCCAAAAGAAAAGGGTGTAAGAGGTAAAATCTAGTACTATTTGCACTGCAATTATGCTGAGAGTCTTTTGAGTCTCGCCGTGGTAAGCCCTGTACCAAAAACTGGGTATGTCCAGTAAGAGGGAAGGGAGGAGACACAATTACACTGAAACATCTGCAATTATCCTAACAGTTTCAGCCCAGCAGCTGCTTCATCAGATTTATCATCACCAAGACCCAGCATCTGCCAGGTAAGACTTGTGGCAGGAGGCACCAACACGATGTAACAGCTGGTGTGAACATCAAAGCCACTGAGAGGACGTGAGCAAGTTCCCGGGAGTCATCCAAGATGAACACAACATAGGTATCTCTATGGTCTTTCAAATCAGGATCATGGGGGATCAGTGACAGCCACACCAACTTGGTGGCATCTCTAGTAACCTCCTGGGTAGCAGATGTATCAGTGATAACACTTCGCTACTACCTAAGTGATGCAGGACATCAGGGAATGTCACACTGCGGTAAGGTGTGATCAGCCATTTGCTTGGACATGGATTTGTGTCCAGACTGATGCTTACATGGATTATGAAATACAAACAGGAAGTTCAACAACAAGTATTCAAAAAGGAAGTCTACAAGGAAGAAAGAAAACTTATACAACAAAAAGTTAAAGAGAGTGAAATAAGGTTAGATGTGCAAACCTGTGTTTCATTAAAGCATTAAAAAGACACTATTACACTATTTCGTTTATTTTATAAACAAAGTGGGGCAATTTTTTCTCTAATTATGTGATAAAGCATACTGAGCAAAAACAGCCTTTCCTGTCTTTCCTAAGCAATCTTATTAAGCTCTGAAGTCTAGGATTTGTTTTTCCTTGCTCTAAGCTTACTAACTACAAATGTTTTCATTTGTAAAAATTATCAAGGACTTTGCTAAAACTAAGTTGCAGCTCTGACCTCATGTGCACCCCAGGCAGTTCATTTCAAGAGCTTTCAAAATACAATGTCATTTCTTAATTCCTGTTAAAAAAAAAAAATCAGCCTTAAAATTCCTTTATTAATTTGGTGATTCCTACATTAAAGATTCTGTGTGGGTTTTAAACATGTATAAAACAATATTGTTCATCAGCTTTATATAAGAAAATATTCATCTTTTTGGCAACCTGGATTATTTCATAATGAGTTTTCTGATCTTCCAAGTCACAGCTGTTTGGCTTTTTTCTCTGTCTTCCAGAGTATGTATGTGCATAAAACTCACCACACTTTTAACTATCAAGGTTCTTCCACCAATTTTTCAGATCACAAAGTGATATAATAAATATTTCAGTGAAGAACAAATCAGTAACTATGGAAAAGCACCTAAGGGCATGCACTGGGTCTGGCTGGAATGGAGTTAATTTTCTTCATAGCATCTCATATGGTGCTGTGTTTTAGAGCAAAACAGAAAAACACATCAAAGTTTCAGCTGAATGGCGCTTGTACAGCACCAAAGCTTTATCAATTTCTCATACATTCTCCTCAGCAGGTGGGCTAGCAGGGAACAGCTGACCCAAACTGATCAAAGGGATGGATATTCCACAGCATGTAACATCATGCACAGCAATACAAACTCTGTTTTTGTCACGGGGGATGTCTTTCCAAAGCAGCTGCTGCTCAGGCACTGGCTGGGCACTGGTCTGCTGGTGGAATTATCGAGGGACTGTGCATCAGTTGGGATTGTTTTTCTTCTCCTTTGCTTATTAAGATATCCTTATCTTGACCCCTGAGTCTTTTCTTGCTTTTGCTCTTCCAATTCTTACCCCATCCCACTGACGGGGAGGTACGAGTGAAGTGGGTGGGTGCTTAATTGCTGGCCAAGGTCAACCCATCACAAAATCCTTCTCATGGGGCTGGGATTGGGATTCCTTCACAATAAAATGTCCTCAGGAGATTATATATGTTCCAGTGCCTATTTATGAAACTCATACCATTTTTTGGTTATCATGCAAAAATGTACACTGCTCTGGTTTTACTTTACTTTGCCATCATGTTGCACTATTTCTTTCACTTAAAGAAAACTGCTTTAATTCAATCCTGTGTGACTGTTCTAAACAGAAAAAAAGAAGATAGCAGAGTTAAATCAGTACTGGCCATAAATACACTCCAGTAGAAGCATACATACTTGATGAGCTTTTTGTAGCAGTACCTATGCATTTGATATTCTTCATATGTAGCTTAATACTCTTTGCATTGGTGTCATAAAAGACAAAACACACCCAAAATTTCAGTTTCCTCATGAGCCTGTGATCCCAGTCTGCCATATGTGTAGAGCAAGTGGTTGTTGCAGAAGGTGCCTATGCACTACATATCTTCAGGAAAGCTAAGTAACACATTAAAAAAATTCCATTCTTCTATTTGTGGTTGTCCACAGGCACATACATGAATAATAACAAAGGAATAATAAGTTAACTCAGAAGTGGGAAGTGAAAGGAAGACTTTAAGGAGTGTTTTTCTGAATATACCATCAAATTTGGATGCCCTTAGAAAATGTGTAGTATTTCATGAATGTGGAACTGTAAAACTGTCTGTGGGACCTCTTAAATAAGATAAATACAGTTTCTGACCATGCTGGAGGTGCTACTTCCCCAGCAGCCTGGGTCAGTTCAGTAAGTCCATCACCCAGAGGACACTTGTTTATAGGCACAGAGCCTGTTCCCAAGGCTGTCTGCTGGACTACCAGCAATACTGTCAGGCTGTTTGATGTGGTGGCATGTCCATGACATCTTAGACCTTAACTCTCTGAAATCTTCTGTAGAGTGCTCATCTACAGTCACTTCATCTTGACAGGATGAGCTGGAAACAGGATCTCCTGTGAACTCAATTACTGTATTCCAAACATTTTTTTGCCATGGGGACTGCTCCTGGGTGGATGCGGGGCTGAAGAGTCTCTAATTAGGCCACCCTGTCCACCACAAATGCCTTGCATCCCTAGACTGTCTCAGAAACCATCTTTTTTTTCCAGGACCTACTCATATTGCCAAAGACTGAGAATATTTACACCCACCACGTCCTCCTAAATTCCCGCGAATGATGAGGAGTCATAGGGAAAGGCAACACCCTTCCTTCGCACAGAGGTAACTTTGGTGCCAAAGGCAGCAGGGTCATGACAGGAACTGAATGGCATCAGCAGCACTGTTTCAAGTCCTGGAGCATTAGTCAGCGTTGCCTGTTGCTCACATACCCTGACAGAATCTGGCTTCTCTTCCAAATATAACCTGGCATCCTGGCTTGTGCCAGCAATGGTACTGGACACCACAGTGATAATAAGGATTACATAACAAGATACTACCAGGAAGATAGCACCCAAATTGTTTCCTTATTGTCCCTTGATAGTGATTTGACCTTGGCAGAGATGGAGAAGGCACTGCAGTGCCACAGCACCTGTTCCTCACCCAAGCACTTTGGAAGCAAGTCACCAACATCCAAAGCTGCATGAGCACCAATGGAAAATATTCATGTTCCCAGTTTTGGGAAGTGCTCACTACTCCTCCAGATGAACCCAGTCACTGCCTTGTTTGTTCATGTGTCCTTCTTTAGCTTTGTGAACTCGGCGACAAAGGACCTAAACCAATGAACCCCAGCTTATTAAAAGTATTGGAAACTGAAGGTAAAAGCTCTGCGAGAACAAGAAACTTGCACTCAGGCTGAGGAGTGTTTGAAACATAGGAAGAAATCTGGCCCTTTGTTCCTCTGATAGGAAGCACAAGCGGCAGTAGCAAATCCATGGATCCTTGTGGATATTGCTAGATCAGAAAGTCCTTACGTTTGAGCCCAGTAACCACACACCCATGCATCTGTGAACACAAACGATGACCACTGCTCAAAAGCAAAACAGACGATTTAACATACATGTGCAAAGAAAAAGGTTCTGCCAAACCCTTGTTCTGAGGAGCTGTTATGATAATTTCTCTATTTTTGACCAACTTCTAACATCTCCTGTAAAAACCTGACCCTAAAGTTCAGAAAATGGCATACTCAAAAGTCTCTCCACAGTTTTGGTATTCACAGGCTAAAATCACAAGGAAAAGAGACAAGCGAGGGCAACCCAGGGAAGACATAAGAAATGCTAAATCAAGTAAGTCCATCCAAATTTCAGTATCCAGTTAGACAGTATTTATTTTCATGACCTTAACTCCTAACAGCCTTTATTTCACAGCTGTTTCCCCTGACACTCTTAATGTGATTGGAGAGGTAAAGGCAACTGCATCTGCATGTGTTCTTCCCACAACTGAGTAAGAGGCTTCTTGGAAGAGGATTCACAGCTCTTTTCAAAAGTAAAACACTAGATGGAATATTACACACACAGAGAAAAAAAAACCAAAACAAAACAAACCCACCAAGTAACAAAAACTACGCTTGAAGAAGGACCCTGATTTCTTTTGAAAGTAAAAAAAAGGAGGCACACACATCATGGCATGCTGCTTCCAACACCTGACTGCTCACACTTGCTTCATTAGATGACATAAACAATTAATTTGTCATCAGCAGTAAAATTTATTTATAATCATCTGCACATATAATAGACATCCTGCTAGTAAGAAAACACAGTAGTAAACCAAAAGGCACGTTAGATGAAAGCAATTATTACGTCTTGTATATATTTTTAAAATTTATATCAAATCTACTCTACACACCTATGCTGCAATACAGCCTGTATATCACTGAGTCCTCTGGAAATAAATAAAAATGTATTTCAGAAATATGAGAGAAACAGATCAGATGGTGGATAGTCTGGGGATTATTATGTCGAGAAAAAGAACAGAGGGAATTGCATGTTGGTAAAAAATAAGTAATACTACTAATGAGAGAGAAATCCTTCCGTCTTGGTGGCAGAGCGTCGACCAGGAAACTAATGGTAAACTGTTATCAACTGCTACTTCATGTGAAACAAAGTCAGAATGGATACATCTCACTGTGGGAAGAAATGAATACATAATAGCACATTGCTGTGGCAGCTCTCCCACGGTAATGACAGGAAAGTTCAATTTAACTGGAAAAGCCTATCCAGTCCATTATTTGGTGAGAAAGAATTCCATGGGACACAGTAAAGAACAGTGGGAACAGAAAATTTCTGGACTTGGGCAAACCTTAACCAATTATCAAAATGTGGAGTCCTTAGAGCATAAAGGAGTTGCTTTAAGATGGATGCAGGAGAAGCCCTGCTGCAGAAAACAGGCAGGGAGGGGGAGAGAGCTGTTTAGAAGAACTACACAAGGAAATATGCCAAAGGTTGTCAAGTAACTCAGATCTAGCTTAGAAGAGATTAGACATGTCCAAACAGGTATACAGACCGTTCTTTTTCTTTTAAAACCAAACAAAACCAATCAAAATTAAACTGTAGAGTTAATTAACTGCAAGTTAATCACAATGGCAGTGATATTAAGGAATCACCCTGATCATACTTAGCAAAATCACAAAAAAAAAAATTTAAACAATTCCAAGGAAAACAACTGACAAATAAATCTTTCAAGAGAAATCACATAAAGTAAACAGGCATCCAACAGTGAGAAGTGATACAAATACATTTCTAACAGTAATTAAACATCTCTCATGGCCTAACTGTGTTTTGTACTTCTAGAAGAAACTTGACAGAATATTAAAACATAAACAGTCATCACAAAAATCTTGATTACATCAGGCAACACTATAACATCATCAAAAATACTGTTGTGCTCAATATTTGAACTTGCTAGAGGACATGTAGACATAGAAATTAAGAATTCAAAGTTGCCGAGGTTTTGTTGGACACTTCCTCTTCAGTTTCTCCCCAGCAGCCAAAGCAAGCACCCCTGTAACATGCAATCCTCCTCCCTCGAATACCTCCGGGTGAGCCCTGAACTATTATTACTGCCTCCAATGCTGCCCCACTGGTTTGGCAGCTAGTGGGACATTCTTCCAGCACCAGCAGCCCGCCAGCAGCTCCTGCCAGGCTCACACACGGCTTCTGAGCACTGTACTCTGCAGTGCGGAGAAAAGAGATATAAGCCCATTATACCTAAGTTCATTTAGGATGCAGAGGATTCATAAAAATACTCAGGACTAAATTACTACACTTTTTCACAATGTTTGTACTTGAGGTCACCTTTCAATCATGTGTTTGTATTAAAGTCTCACCCCCACATTGTGGTTAGTACTTACAGGGGGAAAAGGGGGACTTTTCACATAAAAAACCAGACCAGTTTATCATCTGACTAGATTAACTTCTGACAAAAACTTACATTATGAAATACATGCTGATTTTCTAATTTTTCATTTCTCTGTAAGATATTCTTAGCACCCTGGCACACATGTAGAGGTTGTTTTGGATAAGACTCCTGTTTGTTATGAACCTAAGTTTATAAAAATTAAAGCATCCTCATAGACTATGCTTCAATCCAAACATATTATGTTTGCACTAACAAATCGTTCTTGAAAGTCAAGATGAGAAGTTAGGTATCTTAACAGAAAAAGCTGCATTTAGGCCTCAGAATTTTTAAAGTTAATTTTAGGTCTTTTGCTTGTTTTATTAACTATACGGAACCACTAGACAGTCATGTTGTGCCTCTACTCATTTTTGTCCTTTTTTAGTGAATTACAGTGAAAACATGAAGTGTCTCCCACAGAATCTAACTTACCCATAAATTTATCTCATCTGGAACACTGAAAATCCTGTGTTAAAATGACTAACTCTACCTTAACTCAAAGGCTATATAGTGAAGTTTTCTACTCATCCCAAGAGAGGAAGATATCATCTAGATCTTATTGAAGAACTGGTTAGTTCAATTACCAGTCGCTCCAAGCCACAGATACGGGGCCTAAGATAGTGCCAACGAGACAGACTCTTATGAGTAATAGCACAGCTCTGGCTGCCTTTGGATTTCCACTCTTCCAACAGAGAGGACAGAAATCACCACAATTCAGGTTTGTTAGAACTTTAAATATCAGCTTTTTCCTGAAAACATCAGGAGGTTTCAACCCAAATACAGAAGAGCCCTGGCTACACTCTACTACTGACAGGTAACGTGACAGGAATGGGCACTGAGCTGTTCATCAGGAACCACAGAGTCCATTTCACGTGAATACACTTATTACCTGCAGGACTGTCACTTACATTGTATTTAAAATACTCCCCTGTGGAATGTTCATAGGCCTCTCAGCCTCTTTTTTAATCCGTCATCTCATACACACCCTTTAAATTACACAAGGACTAAAAAGCCTGATAAGTTCCGCTCTGAAATTGCAAATGATATGCACTCATTCAGAGCTTTTGAAAGATGCCAACTCTTTTTGGTCTTTTGTGCTGTTATTTACTATTTGCATAGTCAAAACCAGACTCCATTATTCTAGACATTTGATAAACACACAACCCAAGCCACCACAGCCTGGGAGAGATTACTCTGTAAACTAACAACACAGACAAAAGGTGTGAGAAAAAGATCTCTTACTGCCTAAACTGAAAACAGACAAGGGTACCTCCCACTGAATAAGTTAAGGAATCCAGCCACAAATCAGAAGAATCCCACAAAGTTAACTCAGAATATCTCTACAAGGTGGAGTGAAGCAGACACCTGTGTTCAATGTGCCCAAGTCCGAATCAGCCAGGCAAAAAGCAGCTTTAGTTCAAAAGCCATGTCACTGTGTTAGCTGGGTGCTGTGTCTGCACATTTGCCCTTCCAGGCTGACTACAAGAGATTTTTCTCAGTGCTATAGAAACAAATCCATCAGCCCAATCAATCAATCTGCCTCTCTACAGAATGTGATAGCACTAAGCTATTTTTGTTTATGGTAGCTAGACAAACCCAGCTATGCTGCTTCCAAAGAGAAGGTACCTTGTTCCTAGACAACTTCTAACCCAGGGAGGCGAGACCCTACCTGGAGTGCTGCATCCAGCTCTGGTTCCCCAGCACAGGAAGGACAGTGACCTGCTGGAGCAAGTCCAGAGGAGGAACACCAAGTTGATTAGAGGGATGGAACACCTCTCATCTGAGGAAAGGCTGAGGTAATTGGGATTGTTTAGCCTGGAAAAGAGGCAGCTTCAGGGTGACCTAATTGCAGCCTTCCAGACTCAACAATTTCTTCCTCTTCACCAAGCCCACAAATCTTCAAAGAGAAAGAACATAACATTTCATTTCCAACAGAGAGAACATAGGATAGATATCTTACCATTTCCATCCCTATTTTCTCCCCTACTCCTTCAGCTTTTGCACATAGCTAAGGGAGGTCACAAATTTGCTTCAAGAGGGGACAACAGGGAAGGTCCAGCATAGGTGTCCTCCCTCTACCATGGAGAATGAATTATTTGTACTTTATCTGTAAAACAGTATAACCAGGGGTGAATCATCAAAATGCTCTCCTAGAAGATGGAGATGGCACTACAATGTTACAGAATCTTATTAATAAACATATGGTTTCATTTTATGCCAAATGTGTTTATACTGTACCAAAATCCAAAATATTTATTTTGCCACAAGAATTACTGGTTATTCACTAAATAATTCGTAAGTGTCACAGGATTCCCAGCCAAGGGTAGGAAAATGTGTCAGGACTGCTAATCACACAGCACGTCCCTGGCTGTTGTGGAATGTCCACTGTGAAATCCCACCGGTGGTTTCCAAGGAATTAAAATTATGGAAACAAAACCAAACAGATCAGTAAAACTTTCTGAAAGTCAAAGAATAAGAAACTATAGGCACTCCCCAAGAAATCCACAGGTTCACAGTGCCGAGTCTTTGCAAGTCCTTAGTCTTCATATTATTCTACTATCAATCATTATCAGCAGCACGCCCTTGTGACAATGTGGGCTACCTGTACATCTCCTGTACATGAAAGGTGTACAAAATGATGTGAGTACAGAGAACGGCCACCAAGATGCTTAGATGCTGGGGTGTGAGGTACAAGAAACACCTGGCTGTAGAAACTGGCTGCTTAGCAGGGACCAATCTCTACTTGGAGGTGCACAGGGAAGGACTAAGATGCAAGGGGTGCAAGTTGCAAGGTGCAAGCATGAGAAATTCTGCTAGCCTCCTGCCAGGAAAAAGCATACAAGCTCCTCACTTCCTAAAAAGCAGCTTCTCCTCACAAGTCCACTGATTTTAGAGGCTCTCTCCCACTTTCCTAGAAAAAGTCATCTTTTAATTAGAAGTCATCTACATGACTCTCCATGAGCCCTGAGAGACTGCATTGTGGCACCTACTCCTGGCCATAAAGAAGGGACAAATAGAAAATTATGGTTTCCACTAGGCCATGCAACTTAAGTGTTTTCTGCTCGACTGCTCATAGTCTGTGGACTTGGCCGCTTATGCTTCTGGATTTGAATGGCATCGGACAGTATTCCTGACCTACAGCCTTGCCTCAACAGCAGCACCACAGCTGTGGCACCAGCAACAGTTCAAAATATGCTGGAGGCAATAAAGAAGTAGGTTACAAAGAAGAAAGACCAACTATAAAAAAGCTGATTAAAGGATGCACAGGGGCCCCTCTTTGCCTGTTTTTCTTAGAGTACTTACGGAGTGATTAAACTGCACAAGGAGCACTGCAATAAGGTATCCTTACTGAGATTTTTATATTTTCTTTTGTCAAAATGTTGGAAAACGTGAAATATGTAAAAACTTTCTTAAGAAAGGAGTTTTTTGATATTTGATCTTTGTATACTTTCAAGCCTAATCAACAAGAGGGGAGATTAAATCTGTGAAACAGAGAGCAGACAACAAGCTCTAAGTGATGTCCAGGTGTTACAAAGACAAATTACTTGTTGGTAGAAATGCCTTGTTAAGCTTTAGGGCCTGACAGGTTTCAGCCGTCTCACACCTAGAGGGAGGTTAACAAAGTTGGGAAGAAGGATGTACCACTGACAGCAGACACAAAGAATGCAGAATTTATGGGCCACAAGGACATTTGACAGAATCCCCAAGATGAGGAACAAACTAATAAACCCTACCCAGCAACTGTGCTGAATCAGCTCTGACCAGGTAAAAGGTAATTCTGCAGGGGGAGATCCCAACCACCGACTCATCGACCCAAAAACCCATCGGCCCAAAAGAAGAGAAACACCATGGGACTGATTAGCATGAGAAGCGAAAGAATCATTAACCAAGAGAAGATAGAACACTAATTAATATGAGAACTGTGTAACTTGTAGCCAATGAATCAATGCTAAAATGTATAGTGAAAAGTTTTGGTAGTGCTGGCTTTGTGGGTTTGACACCCAGCACCCCTTTCTGCACAGAACTGTAAATAAATCAAATACCTTGACTATATGTGTGGATTGGCCCCTTGCACACAGAGTAAAAGAACCTATTTTGGGACAACAAAAATGGAATTTTTGCTTCTGGTGTTGGGGTCTACCTGAAACTCAGGATTTGGGGAATTCATCAAACATGTCTGTTTTACAGATTTTCATAGCTCAGGATACTTTAAAATTTTAGTTTGGTTGACTTCATAACTGTGAATTCTAAATGAATATAGGATTCAGGTACCAAAAAGAAATTTTATCCAACTAATATTTTTTAAATTTTTATTTCAGAATTTCCAAGTACAGTTCCAGAATAATACAGAAGATGATATCTTATTGTCTTTAAATAAATACTATGGAGGTTTTTTTCAGAGAGCACTAAAGGAGGCCAATCTCTTCTATTGATCAGTCTTTGCCTGATCTTTCCCTTCTTGTCTCAAGGGAGCACCTAATGATTAAATATTTGATGATAGATTGTGTGAGCTCACAGTATGTGGCTGCATGAACAAACACGTGTGAAGATAAGCTGTACAGCAGAAGGTTTGCTGGTGTGATGAATATAAGAATCGTATATACAAAAATACACTGCTATCAGATGCATTACATGCATGCAAACCATTGATGACTTCTGTCTGTTTTGAAAGCTGAAGAAGGCTTTTTTTTTCCTTGCACAGGAACCTCTGATGACAGAACAGGTCCTCATGTTTTTATTCTGTTTTAAAATGCAAGCTGCTAAAGGAAGAACTGCTTAGTATCAACAGTTCCCCATCTTTCCTATCACAGGATTATATTTCCAGCAGAATGTAACTTTCCTAAGCATTACTATTTTGGCTAAAATGCAAATCAGACCATAGGTGTAGTAGCATCCTCTCCCCTTTCTCCTGCTTCCCCTGTTCTCTTACTCTAGCCGTCTGGGGAAGGTTTGTTTCCCATGCCTTTCCCAGCCTTCCCAAGAAAATGCAGAAGTAGGGATCAATCCCAGTTCCCTAAAGAAACTTGGAAAGTCTTAACCACAATCAAATGAATAACAGCGTATATGGAATAACAGGAATTATGCAAAAATGAGTCTCTAAAACCAGACTGCTTGTGAACAAAGAAGGTGCCTTAAAGCTGCACATGAAAAACCAGAACACAGTTTTTGAAACTCATGACTGTTTGACTTTGCACTGAAGCATCTCCTACATGGACTATCAGCCTATGGACTCCCTCATATTGGATAACATCGATGGAACTCAGATGCCCAGATTTAGATGTTGGAGGTGTCACCTTCAGGCAGCTTTTAAAGTCAACGAGAAGAAGCTTGCACTTCTAAGATGCAATTCATTTAGCCTGGTTTAGACACTCACCTTAAGGTGAGATGTATTGCACCCAGACATGACTATTTGCCCTTCTTAATTATAAAGTGAAGAACTATTTCAGATGCAGATATCTGAAATTAGAGGATATGCATGTCATCTTGTATATGAAGTAAATTAAACGAATTATATTGACCCTTTCTATAGCATGCTAATTTCTATCTACAGATGTTGTCCTGCCTTTTCCCTGAGATCACCACAGGTGCAATAAAGTACCGCTCTTGCTGTTCCGTGCAAGCAGGAGCCCACTAGCATGTGCAGCATAACCTGCATGATGTAAATCTTGAGAGGGTGGAGAGGGAAGGAAAGATGGGACAGAGTTGTAGGAGCAAGGACCAAGACAAGGAGAAGAGACAAGGGATAGATATGTTGAGAAAGAGCAGAGATTGAAAACTGCTGTTTCCTCATTCAGACAAGCGGTACTCACTGAATTAGTATGCACTCAGTATTTAATACCGTTTTTAGCACTCCATGCATCACTAAGTGCCAGCTGTATGTACCTGCACTCAATAAGAACTTTTTGTTTGTGCATCTTCCTGGGTGTTTTCTACAGTGATGTTTTGTAACAGTAATTTCCCAAAACAGCGTTCTATTTTTATTTGTCACTATTTCCAAGTGTGGATCTGACACTGGCACCTAGTTTGAGGAGGATAGAATCTGCTTTTCACAACAGTCCTTGTTTTAACAGACATTTAAATATTCTGTACAGAACTCCTGTCACCTGAACGGAACTCAGCACTACCATGGATCAGATTCACCCAGATACAGTAAGGTACACCATCTCCTCAAATAAACATCCAACAAAGATAGAAGCACCCAAAAAACCAAGGAAAAAATCCTTGACTGTGAATGGCATGAGTCCATTAATTCACTTCTTTGTTTTTTAAAGATATTCTTTTCTAATTTAAGGGGAAAAGCACAAGCAAAGAAAGTCAGCAATTCTTGTGCACCACAGCAGTCAGGAATGAGGTGCCACTCTTCTCTACCAGGATCTACCTTTCATACCCTGACATCCAAGCTGGTTGACCAGGAAGACACCAGCAGTCTTACTGCTTCACATTTTTCAGACTCTCATTTGATTTTGAAAAGGACAAAATGAAAAAGAGAGTGTTCTTCACTGTGGTGTTTACACAGCCACCAAACCTGCAGCTGATGTTAAACTCATGCAGGAGAGACAGACTACTACTTTCATGGCACAGATGTCATTACACTTTCACAGGACAGTATTTTTTACTTCTTAAAAATGCAAATGAATTTTTTAGCACATCATTCCTCTAAGTATCTTTGTAGAAACATATATTTTTTCTAAGGACCAATTTCCTCATTAGGTCACAATGTAGAAAAGAAATTCAGAAAAAAAAATCTGCTTTTAATTCTTTGATCATGACAGCTTAAGATATCTTCTCTCCCCTATAAAAAAATTAAAATACTACATCTTTATTCCTAATGAGTTATGCTTACATTACAGATTACCAAGAATTATACATCAAACTGAATTACCCTTTTCCATTTCCACTTCCCATTAACTAAGTGCAACTAGGAACACTTGCAGAAATCCATATTCAGTGTTACAAAAGAACATGGGTGAATGTTTCCTTTTTCTTTTTATCAACCAGACGATGCACAAATGTGAAGTTAAACATATAAAGTACATTGAACTGAGGGCTCATATTTTACTTTGCAAAACAGCCACCTGTGTAACAGTTTTCTACATTTTATTCTTGTCAGTCAATTGGGCTACTAATGGTCTGTGTTATTACACACTCTGTTTTTCACAGGATGAAGCATTTGTTCTTCATCTTTTTCCAAAAGATGATGTTACACATGGGCTGTGAACCATAGCTCCTTCACCTAACACAGAAGTCACAGAAGAGTAACTTAGAGAACATGGAAGTAGGGAAGAGATAGCAGATCTTGGTCTCACTGACACTTCTTCCACTCAAAACATAACGTTTCTTCACATTCACCATATCTCATGGATGTGCATGTTCCACCCCAAGATAAGGTATAATCCCCAAGATAAGTCTAACTTTTCTTGGATGCAGCCTAATGCTGTTTCCCTTTCCTTATTTTTATGCTATTACTGAATCCTTAATAGTTTTTGTTTCCATGCCAAATCACTGTAGAATAATAGTCACACAGGTTTATCTGCCTTCACATACTTAATACATTGTTGAAGGCGAGCTGAGTTAATTTAATCGGGGGAGAGCAATAATAAAAACAAGGGGTGTTGCTGGTGGTAGCATTTCTGACACACTGAATAGCAAATATCCGTGTTTCTCGAAACTGAGGAAGTAATAAGCAGCAAAAATATCCTCCTTTTTCATGGTGATTACACTGACACATCTGGGGCAAGAACCTAGCTACTGTCATTTATATGGTAGCCAACTCATAACTGGACCAAGTAACTTGTCTTGTCTTGACCATCAAATACAAAAAGCTCCAGATTCATAGGGTAGTATACATTGTGAGAAGCACTGCTAAACAAACACACCCCAAAGATATACAGTTTTCTTTGTCCTCCTGCAGTCAACTGCCTGCTCCAAAGTTCAGTTCCAAGTCATCCTCTTCATTTTTAAAGTTGCCATTGGGTGGAGATCATTCAGTGTCCAAACCATGACAGCTGTGTAAAGACATGACTTCCAAGGGACAAGTAAAAATTGGTTTCATAATATGATGCAGTTATCTATGGCATGGTGACAACTGTAATTCTTTTCCTATTTTTTCACTGCACCTTCTTCTGTTTAGAGGCTCAGACTTGTAGGTATTATCTGAGGGAAAGAGATTCTACAAGCTTTTGCTGGAAAAAGTAACCAGAGGAGTTCATCTGGCTGCCCTGACTTAAGCCCATGAATACAGGCAGTACAACACAAATTTCGTAGAGACAGGAGAATGCACACTTGTAGTTTCAAGTTTAAGGCAGCTTGATACTTGTTTGGTTTTTCTCACAAGATATTTTTTATACCATACTGGGTACTGCTCTTCCAGATAAATAATTAGCAGCAAGGAAAAGTATTGGCTACCTGAAAAGATAACATAATAACATAACAACACAACAATAAGACTAGCAAAAGAGCTGATGATGAGATAATTTTTTAACTGGCGTATCATATAAATAGGTGTCTTCAAACTGACAGCTGTCGTGCTTGCCATGTGCCAAACCATAGCTAAAGCCACGGCCACTAATTAAGCATCTTGTATCTTCAAAACCATCCTTCCTAACAGGATGCCTTATCTGGCCTATAAAGTATTCTTGAGATCAAACGTTACAACCTACCATTGATGTAATAAAAATAAAATACTTCAAACCATGTCTTTTGAGAAATGCTACTATAATCTTCAACATATTTTTAAAAATGCATTTAGTGTTTTTGGCTGTATATTAAAGGCTTAGTTCATTCCATCTTTTTTGAAAGACAAGGATGGTAGAAAGTTACATAAATGAGAAGCTTGTGCTCTCTGAACACAGCCAACTGCAGTTAAAGACGGTGACATATATGTGTATTTTCATGTGCTGAAGCACAAACCCAACCTGTCATTAATAGCAGAAGGATTGGTTCCCTGACCAAAACCCAAACCCCCCAGTGTTTTGTAACAGGAGTTACAAACCTATCCTTTCAGAAGACTTGCAATACTAGACTTCTCTTGTAATTTAGGCACAGAACTTGGAAACAAATTTATGCAGTAAAAAAATCCTGCTATCTGGAAGAAAAACGAACCCACACCTAAAGACTTACACCACTTCTCTTATGCCACCATTCATTTGCCCACATCTAGATATTCTGCTCAGTTTTGGGCCACTCAATACAAAACACACTGATAAAAAGGAATGAGCACTGACAAAAGAGGTTGAGCACAGGGCCCCAAGACACTGAGGGGCTGGAGATCTTGCCCTTAGGAGTGGCTGGGGGAGTGGGCCTGGTTCAGCCCAGGGAAGAGATGACCACAGGAAGGACCCATCGCCTGTCTGCCAGTATGCATGAGAGGGTCACCAAGAGCCATGAGACTCTTCAGTAGTGCATGGCAGGCACAGCACAAGCTGTGAGTTGAAATATGCTCCAGCCTTCTACCACAAGAAAATATTTCACATGAGGCAGTAACACAGCTTGCCCAAATTTGTTGTGCACTCTCTCTTCTTGGAAGATTTCAAAACTCTAGTGGACACAGTCCTGAGCAACCGGGATCTGAACTCAGTGCCAGCCTTGTTTGGGACTCGCTTCCACCCTGCTGTTTTATCTGGCCTTCGGAAGGCAAAAGAGGGATCTGCTCCTGCTTGAGGTCACCTGCAGAACTGCCCTGAGCTTGGCCACTCAATAGCATTATGAAATACATAATTTCCTGGTTTAAAAGTTCTGAAAAGCAGATTTCATTTTCTCTTTCCTACAAATACCTAAACATAAGCATTATTTTTTCCTTTTATAAAAGAGGTTGGCATTTAAAGTCTTCAATAATACATTTCAATACCAAATACAAACATAATTAGACAATACTTTAGTCAAGTTCTAACTTCTACCTGATGCCTATTTTTCCAGCGAGTACTAGTATTTTCATACAAAACCACCTTCTGAAACTTACAGATTTCTCGATTTGAACCAAATACCTGAGAAATCAATAGCTTACAGCTTTTTTTTTTTTAATGTAGGCAGCACTGACATCTTCTCACTGCCCGGCTTGTGATGTTCAGATCTGAGCAGTATTAACTAAACCCTTTCCTGACGTAGCCTCAAGTTCACCATATGCTACTGTGAATTACCTTCACGTCAGAGACTTTACTGCTCGGCAACCCCACAGTCTCACTGAGGCTCTGCATGCTGCGGCCACAGGCTGTAAACAGCCCCCGGGGAATGCCTGTGTCCCCAAGAAGCCAGCATGCACTAGATAGTCATTACTCACGGGGGACTTGGAACCACACTGGGGAGCAACAGCTACGGGGAGCAATGTAGCAGAGTGCTGTCAAATCCTTCTCTTTCATCTTCCTCCTCTACTAGGTCCAGAAAAAGCGAGCACAGGACAAGCCCGCTGCTGCAGAAGAGTAAAAGCCATTCACGCACACCAGCCGCCCTTAGGAGGCTTGTTTGGGCCGGGAAGCCTCCCCCTGCTCCGGGCACAGGGCTGAATGTTACTTATTCACACGGGCGCTGCTGTTTGTCAACACGGCTGGGCGCCGCTCCGCCAACAGGCTGAGGCGAGCGCGGGACGGGAAGGCGGCTGCGGGACCCGCGCTTCCCTCCTCGGGAGAAAACCCCCTGGCCTCCAGCCGTGCCCGGCCCGCCGGTCCCCCCGCCGCCCGCTCAGGTGTCGTGCTTACCGCGGGGCCGGGGACTCGAGGGGCGAGGCGGGCGGCGGGGTCCAGGCGGGCGCGGCACCGCCGCCCCCCCGGGGATGCTGCTCCTTCTTCTTCGGGCGCCAGTGGGGGAACGCGGGGCGCCGCTTGGGCGCGGCGGCGGCGGAGGGGCGGCGGCGGGGGTCGGCGGCCGCCCCCTCGGGCTCCGAGTCCTCCGACTCGCTGCGGCCGAAGAGGCGCTGGAAGCGGCTGCGCCGCGCCATGCCGAGCTCCGCGGGGCTGTGCGCGGCCGCGGGGATCTCCCGCCGGCAGCCGGGGCGGCAGCGGCAGTGGGGGGAGCACGGCGCTCTCGGGCTGTCCGCGGGCATGGACGGGGCGGCGGTGGCAGCCGGCCGCCCCGGTGTATGCGTTTAATAAGGAGATTCCCTCCCTCCCTGCCCACCGCCGGACGCGTCGGTCCCTCCCCGCGGAGCGAGCCGCGCAGCGCCGCGGCAGGCGGGCTCCCCGCCGGTCGCACAGGAAGGGAGCGGCCCACGTGTGATCCCTGCCCAGGGTGCGCATTAGGGGCCATTATCTTGTTGTTGTTTTCTCTAACCCTGAGGTGTGCCCCGCGCCCCGGACACTTGTGCAAGGCGCGGGGAAAGGCTGCGCGCCCGCCCGCACCGCGCCGGGGGCTCCGCAGCCTCCCGCGGCCGCCCCCCGGCCCCTCCTAATTTAAGGCGAAAAACATGAATAAAGAAAGTCAGCTCTACAGCCGAGGGACTCAGGAGCCAGCACACCCCAAACCTTGCAGCGCTGCTTTTTGTCTCGGTGCCCGCCACGTTAATTAATTAGCTGCTTATCCCTCTCCCTGGGAATAAATTGGCTCTGACCGCCCTGCTGGCTCGTTATGCCGAGGAGGACGAGGAAGGGATTCCGTAGGGAGGCAGAGCCGCTCCCGCGTGAAGGGTCAGCCTGAGACACCTTGCAGAGGGGAGGATCGTGTCAGGTCGTATCGTGACCAGCCCCTGGCAGGACCTGGCTATCCCATGTGTTCCTCGGTGCTTTTAGGAATCTTCTCTGAAATGACCCTGAGGTCCAGCTTTCCTTAGGAAACGCTGTTGTGCGCTGACGGATACCGTCTGTCCTAAATTGCGCCTAACAAGCACGCATTTGTCTGATGTAAGGAGCTTTCGGGGCACTTGTGGTTTTAGTTCTGATTTTTGCTTGCTACTGATGGGCCATGGATGTTACAATGGTCTGCTACAAATACTAAGATGGCGTAATAAAAATGTTGGAAATCTGTGTTCTGGAAAAACTTTAAATTCATCATACAATAGTCATTTTAAGGCAATAATTGACAAACACTACATAAATTGATGGATATAAGTTAATGCTGGTTTTTTATGGCAGGAGGAAAAGGATGTGAGCAAGGCAGGGGAACACAAAATACAGAGGAGTTGGCTGAGCAGCTAAGTCTTACCTATGCTGCTGTTTTACTCCAACCAATATGTACACCTGTTTGGGCGGCAGATTCAGTTCTTTTCTGAGTTGTAATTTATTTGTTTTGTGATTAACTAAACAGAATGACTTAAAAAGAAAGTGATTTTCCCCAAAATTAAATATGCATCGTGCCAAAACTGGGCAGAACTGGAAAGAAAGATAATTGTACCCTCAGGAACTGCATAAGGAATTGAGAAAAAAAAGTCAGTTTCAGTAAAGCAAGCTACATAAGCATGAAAATCATAGAATCACAAAACACTTGAGGTGGAAAGGGACCTCTGAAGGTTGTCAAGTGCAGCTCCCTGCTCAAGCAGAGTCAGCAAGGGCAGGCTGTTCAGGACCATGTCCATTTGGATTTTAAGCATTTCCGAGGACAGAGACAGGAGACCTGATGGCAGGTAGAAGCTGTCCTTGACAGATGGCTAGGAACAAAGCAGAAAGTCCTGTCTGCTATATCTGGATAGGATTTTTGGACATTGGATAGACACTGTAAAGATTCAAATAGCTATTCTTCTCTTATTTTAGCCTAAAATTATTCCATTCTACTTCCTTGACTAGAGGACCACAGCTGTCATAACCATGGCATTTTCTGACATTCACCATTGAAGAAACCAGATAAATATACTACTGAGTCTGTGTGCTACATTTCCATTTAGGTGCCAGTTATAATTGGGACTCTGCTTTGCCAGAGCAAAGGTAAATTAATTGGTGTTGGTGAACCACTTCACCTAAACAGCACTGGAGAGCAAGGAGTCTGGGCCACTTCAGTTGTGATGTGTCCTCTCCCTGACACTCTACCTGTTAGGTGCCTTGAGTTCATGGCAGACCAGGCAGATGGGGGTATGTTCAGCAGACCTGTGCTACTTCATTCCACACCAAAAAAAATAGGTGTGTTTGGCCAGAAAATATACAGTTTAAATGATAGAAGAACAAAAATGGAGAAGTACAAGGCACACTTTTTTCAAATCCTCTTAGATTATCTTGGCAGGGTCTAGATTAGCATTAGCACCAAAGAGTACCTAGAAAATGTGCAGAGTTACCTATCTCTCTGGAGAGACACATACAAGAAATATGCATTCCACATAAGCCTTGAGGTATCTGACGTTTGTGCTTCAGTGTTAACATACCCTAAAAAATCCTGATACACAAAAGTAAGCGAAGGAGTTTGGTTGTTAATATTTTTCAAACTTTGGGCAAAATTAAAGTCTGGTTGTTAAATATGGCTGTGTCAGAATAATGTGTGATTTTGATCCAAACATATCTGTGGAGGCCCAGTACTTTTAGTTGTACCTGACTGATGTAGAAGGTTTGGATCTCTTAATTCAGGAAAGGCATTTTTAAGACCATTAGCTAAGACAGACATTCGTAAGAATTAGCCAGTCATTTAGGAAATTTTAAATGATGGTCATGTTTATGTCAGCAGCCAGTTTATGTCAGTTTAATCCAGGCACATGCAACAGAACAAGTCAGTCTAGGTTTATCTGAACCAACACAATTTTGCAACATTTCATAGTACTTCATACCTTAGAAAGGTATTATGCAACAAATTATCCTTCTCCTGTTTGGTATCATTCCAGCATGGTGAAAAAGAAGATGATTGAGTATCTAGATTAGACTTTGCCTTACTCAGTATCCGTTTAGCTTGACTGCAACCTCTATGTGAGATTTAAAAAAACCAAAAAAACCCCAAACCTGAAACATGCTAATATTGGAGTTACAAAGATAATCTGATAAATACAGACTTTGAAGTTGTTACAGAAATCAACTAACACACTGGTTGAGATAACACTATTTATTCAAATAATTGATTCCACCTTTTTATTTTTTCAAACCAGAAACAATCACTGTTCTAATATAAAACTATTCCAATAGCTCTGAAACAAACAAACCTCCAGTCTAAAACCCATACACAAATTACAGAAAAATAGGAATGGATTATCATCAACTTTGTCATCAATTTTTTTTCTTTTCCAATACAACAGATGTGTGAAATTTCCTTCAGAAACGGTACATGCATGCAAACATTTGAGATTCAGATAATTTCCTGTCAGAATATATGAAGACTGCTTTGGATTTCTACACTTTGGAGTTGGTGGTAAAAGGGCAATAAAGTACACAGGGGCCCAAATCCTGCCTGTGTCCCACATAAAACACCTAAGTCCCAAACTATGGTCCTGAAATCCCACATTCATTTGACACCTAACCCTGCAGGCACTTAAATTCCAGGGTTGCCTCCCTGTTTGTCTTGAAAGTGCCCCAGGTACTTAGGGATTCACTTCCCCACATGCTCAGAGTTGCCTCAGTCTTCACAGGACTGACTGTCTGGTGCCTGCTTCTTGCCTAAGTCTGACAAGGGGCTAAAAACTAGGTATTGCTTGGCCTTACTCTCTGCTGGGACTCCCTGTGGTTGCATATTTGGATCTTATTTAACTCATGCAGCAGGCTCTGTACAAAATGCTATATTGGCTTCCATTTTTTTCCAGGAGTTCCAGGTGTGATGTAGAAATAGTGATGGAAATGGTAGCCTTAATTCAGGAATATCCTACCTACAAGAATATGTTCTATCTCACAGTCATATCACCACTAATGTTTGTTTTCTGGCCCAACAAGAGACTAGAGGTTCCCTGGCCACACCTGAAAAGAGGACTGAGTCCCACTCCATGCCTTGAGAAAAAAAGGCATAAATTAGTGTCCTCAGTAAATTATCAGACATGGCGGAATGTGGGTGATCACCCCTGGGGTTTAAAGACAGCCTGGAAAATGCAACTAAATATTACAATCAGGAAAAGCCAAGGCTAGGAACAAATTAGTTCAGGAACGTGGCAGCCAGAACTGTAGCAAGAGCACTACGTAGGAAGCCGGGGAAGCAAAGAGACCATTAAAACAAATAGCAGGGCAAATCCCTTAAAGGGAAGCAACTCCATGTCACAGGGAAAGACTTTGGAAAAATGGCAATAGCTTGACAGGGAGTAGGACTAAGGAATCTGGAAGCAACAGACAGTGATGAGCTTCAACCAAGAAGTAAATTTGGAAGTCAAGCATTTCTGGGATTGCCTTACGTACCTGGTAGGTGGGGCAAAACATCACTCAGGCTCAGAAGGCAATCATTATTGGCGTGCCAGTTGCCATGACTTACCCTGGTCTGTCTGGTGGCCGAATTGCTGGATTGCCTGAGGGCATACACAGGGGAGCACACAGGCACTGCAGCTCAAGTAGATGGAAGTACCTCAGGCTCTGAGGACATTTTGGAGTGGGGGTGAATTTACATAACCTCACGCTCTGAATTTTGTTCTTGTACCCACTGTGTAATTACTTCACGCAGCAATTTAGATTTGGGTGTTGGATGCTTTTGGTCCTATTTTAAGTTGCCTGGTTCCCATCATGGTTCAATTTGGGATCTTTGGTATTTAGGTTCATCTGTGAGCTAATACCTCTCTTGAAAGCATGCAATGCCCATCTCTTAGGTGCTAGTTATTGATCAGATAAGTCAAAATTGGATGTGATTCTTATCAGGGTCAAGATTTCACCTTTATTTTTCTGATAGCTTTGGCTTAATTTATAACCCAGTTATTCATGAATATTTCTGCCAAACCCATTGACACTCTAAGATCAATAAGATCTAATAAACTGAGTATTCCACAGCAGATGGGTGTGGGTAGACTTTTTAATGGGAAATTAGCATGTTCAATTAATCAATTCAATATTAGCATGGTTTTTTATTCTTATTTTTGCTGTAGAACACCAAAAGTTTATCTGAGCCTTTGAGTTGCTTATATATTCACATAGATGAAAAGTGTCATATAGACCTCCCTGCTACCCATGTATCTCCTGTCAGCTACTCAAAGAAGAGTCCTACAACCCATCTTTGGGCCTTTAAAGAGCCTTTTGCATTAGAATCCTACAGCTCAAGGGAAGCAAGCAGAATAAGTCATGTATATAATCCATGGGGTTGTATAAATTCAGTGCTCAGCCATTAGAAGTGTCCCACAGTGAGGCCAAGGTATAGCATGTGGTCTTTGACTTCAACATGAAATTTTACAGTGCTAACCAGAGCCATTGTAGGTTTTTTTAGCATACAAGAGAACTACTTCTGCATCAATTACTACCTCCACATAATACTCCCATCGTGATGTTAACAGTGAGAGTGCCCTGTTTGGTTTCAACGCCAGCTAGGTGCAGCCCATAAGTCCAGGCAGATGGCCAAATAGATTTCAGTTATGAAATGTTCAGGAGTTCCCAGTGTTGAATATCCCTCTTATTCTTGCTAATACATCCATGGCAGTAGTTTACATTCCTTCAGTTCACAGGAAAAAAAAAAGTCTCACAGAAAACATTTCTTTCAGGGGTTTTCTTCTCTGTTACCTGCCAAGTGCTTTTCTCATCCTGTTAATGACAATCCAGTGTTACTTTTCTTTAATGATAACTATCTTTTGCTGAAGTGCCGTGTCAGTACAAAGTAAAGACAACACCTACAAGTCACTTCATTCTTGCTCTGAGTATCCAAGTATTCTGTTCTTCTGCCCACCTGTAGAAGATTAATGTTTCCTCTGTGCATTTTTCAACTTACAGTTTCTTCAGATCTTTCAGTCTTTGGACTTACCAGTTTGCAATAAGGGTTTACATAAAGATTCTGAGTCTGGTCTCAAGCTGAACACTAATATCTGTAAAACACTTCATGTGTGCTATGTCAATGTTGCTTCAATATAGCATTTTTTTTGGCATCTGGAGATTTTCAATAAGTGGTTTTTTTCCTCCCCAAAACTGTAAGAGGGGAAGATAAAATAGCTATGAGAAAACAGACTATATAACTAGTCAGAAACAAATGCTGTGGATGCTACTCAGAGGAGAGAACATTCCACGTTGTGGCTGCTTTTTTTCTTTCCCATCTTGGTGGGAAAGGAGGAGGGAGGTGGGCCATGCTGCTTCTCATGGGAGCAGAATGCCACTGATCGGCAGCATCATCAATGCTACTCTGTGCATCAGGGGCTCCAGCCTCCTCTGGAGTTTGAGTAAAAGGAAAAACAAAAAGGATGTGAATTCTAGTACTGTTCTCCTGTAGTCACAATTTAAAGGTATACTAGTAAGACCATATATTAATTCAATTAGAAAAACACCACAAATTAACATAATAATGAGGCATTAGGAATATAATACTGAAAAATTGTTAATTTACTGCTTAATATCAAGATGTGCTTATGTTTTCCTGAGTAGATATAGCTTGGCTGAAATGTATATATTTCCAGGCTAATATTTAATGGCTTTGTTTCTCTTGCTTTCCAGTTTAGCACTGGTCAGTGTGCATAGTACTGTTACACTTTCATGCTTGCCCAAAAGCAAAGCTATAGGTCATGTTCTTCTCTGGTCTAAATTTTTGATTATCACCTAGGTTGAAATTGATTTGTCACCCTAAAGAATAATTTTTAATTTGTTTGACTAAATCAGAAATGGCATTCTATTATATTTTTACCATATTCTCATGGAGATCTATCAGCCAGCATGGCTTAAGTTAGAATAGAATCCTTTTTAGTTTTTAAGAAGGAAGGCAGAAACCACCAGAAAATTTAAAATTTATTATTTCATAGAGATTCTAGGTATATTACTAAATCAATAGCCCTGAAAATTAAATACAGAATTACCAGTTATGTATAATTGCTCATACTGCCTAACAGATGGGCTGGGAAATGGACAAACATGAAGGAAGGTGCTCAGTATCTTCAGCAATTTACAGTCTAAAGCCAATGTGCTAAAGAATGAAACGTAAGCACAGCTGATTAAATTGCTATGGGATATGAGCATCCTGTGACAAATCCAACAGCTATCCAGTCTTCTGTAACCTAGTCGGGTGCTAAAGAATCTGCAATTAATATTACGCTGACCAGATGTAATTAAAAGCGTAACTGTTCTTATGTATCTGCAGATAATACAGGAGCATTACTAGGAAGTTGAAACTGTCTGTTCATAGTTATGTTTACCAGTCACTTCTTCCTCCTGTATATTACACAGGGTCTATAATATAGATCCTGTGAAAACCATCAGCCTCTGTGCAGCCATCAGCTCTGTCCTCTTTCCAGATGAATCTAAACCTTGCACCGTCCCATGAAAATTTATCCAAAGAGGAGATGTTGAAACAGCCTGATGAAACAAACCAGTTATTGTGAGTCCCAGGGAGGAAAAGCATGAAGTGGTAGAGCTGTTCGTCAGCATTTGCTTTTCCCAGGATAATCAGTTGCGATTACAGAGAATAAGGATGTAATATTTAAAACAAACACTGAGAGTGACTGTGAGAATGTGGGTCAGTAAATTTCTGCCATTAATAAACAATAATTAGGGAGTTATCTATCAGCTCTTCCACAAAAAGATAGATGAAAGAGAATGAGTAAGCTAAGCTAAGTCTTTATAAACATGCCCTTCCCAATAAGTTATCAAGGAAACTACTATGGGTTCAGGAAAAAAAAGGCAAACAGAAAGAGTAAGAATAATCAATATGAGATGAAACAAGGAATGGACTTCCTTAAACTTCTCTAATAAGATTAGTCTTATTTAAAAGACTTCCTTCTCTAGGGGCCAGAGTACCCACCTGCAGGTCAGACCAGCTGTCAGGAAGCTGATTGCTTGGGCCCTGGTGTGGGACACCACAGAAGGACAAACAGTATCTTAGGATTATTGCTATTTATTACTGCCTTTTCACTGTTACTGTGTACTTCTCCTTACCCATCTGGGCACAAGTGTTGCTGTCAAAAGAGACCGGGAGCAGATCAAAGACAACTGCTGATCTCTGAGCTGTGGTAAAGGGCCAAGGTGGTGTTCCTCTTTGACCCTACCAGTTAAGGATATGGGCTCCAAAGGAGGATGTTTTATGCAGACCAAAGCCAGTGTAGCTTTGGTCAGACAAAGCTGACCAAACAGACAGGGAGAGCCTCTGACTTCTATGTCCATGGATTATCTTCTGGGAGTGAGGACTGGTGGGAAGTGATGGCACCAGCATAAGAAAGAAAGGCGAGAGCGTCTTTCCCAATAGTCTTGCTGTTGAGAAAGGTTTCTAAGCAGGTTGATCAAAGTATGCAGATCAGAGCCTAAAAAGAAGTGGGAAAACAGGTTGAATTTAAGATGCTAAGGGAAGCAAGGAAAGTACATAGCAAAGACCTGAACTTCAGGAGAGTGGACTTCAGCTTAGTCAGGGAATAGGTCTGCAGGAATAACTTGGGAGCCAAGAAAGAAAACAAAAGATTGGTCTTCAAATCAAATCAAATCAAATCAAATCAAATCAAATCTCCTTGAAGCATTGAATCAAATCTCCATTGTGACTGCACAAGAAGATGGGCAGATATGGCAGGAAGCCAGATTGGCTGAAGAGGGAAGTCCTAGCTGAGCTCAGACATAGAAAGGAGGCTATCAGGAAATCTGGCAGCATCACCCAGGAATTCAAGAGTTGAATTAGGAAAGCTGGGGTCAAAACCACCAAGGAACATAGAGGACAACAAGAAGAGCTTCTACAGATAAGCAGCCCTGAAAGAAAGGTGAAGAAAAGTGTAAGCTCACTGCTAAATAGTGCAGGCAAGACGGAAAGGATGTAGTGACAAATTGCATAAAAAAGACTGGAATACTTAGTGCCTTCTCTGCCTTGTTTTTTACTGCCAAGGTCAGGTCTCTGAGCATAGTAGTAAATTGTGGGAACTGATGCACCCATCCTACAGGAAGATCAAGTTAGGAAGAATTTAAATATTTCTGGACATAGGACCAGAAAAGATGCATCCATAGAAGTTGAGACAGCTGATGTATTTGTGAGGCTCGTCTTTGTCACCTTTGAAAGGCTGTGACAACTGGGGGAACTCCCCAGTTGCTGGTTAAAGACAAATACCACATCAATATTTTAAAAAAATCAATAAGGAAGGATTACAGCATGGTCAGCTCCTAGGAAAAGTCCTCCACATTTCAGACACATGAAGGACAGAAGGATGGCTGGAATCAGCCAGCAGAGATTTATCAAAGTTAAATCATCCTTGACCAACCTGATTGACTTCTATGATGAAACGGCTGGGTCTGTGGATGAAAGGAGAGTAACAGATGTAGCTTATCTGAAGCAAGACTTTCAACACTGTCTTTTGTAGTACACTGGTAGCTAAACTGAGGAGATGTGGACTGGATGAGTAGACTGCAAGGGTAGTGAAAAACTGGCTGGACTGTTGGGATCAGAGAGTAGTGGTTAATAATTCAATGTGTATTGGATTTTCATGCCAAGGTTTTGGTAGCAGGGGGCTACAGTGTTTTTCTATGGGAAGGTGCTGTAAACTTCCCCCATGTCCTACAGAGCCAACACCAGCCAGCTCCAAGATGGATCCACTGCTCACCAAGATCAAGCCCATCAGCTATGGTGGAAGCACCTCAGGGATAACAGATTTAAGAAGGGAAAAAAACCACTGCAGAAACAGTAGCAGAGGAGTGAGAAATGTGAGAGCAATAGCCCTGCAGACACCAAGGTCAGTGGAGAAGGAGGGTAGGAGGTGCTCCAGGTGCCAGAGCACAGATTCCCCTGTGGCCCCTGGTGCAGACCATGGTGAGGCAGCCCATGGAGGTCCATGGTAAAACAGATATCCCCACCTGCAGCCTGTGGAGGAGCCTACGCCAGAGCAGGTGGGTGCCCAAAGGAGATTGCAGCCCTGTGGTAAGCTTACGCTGGAACAGGCTCCTGACAAGGCGTGTGGTCCCATGGAGAGGAGTCCATGCTCGAGTGGGTTTTTGACAGGACCTGTGGTCCCATGGAGAGGAATCCACACTGGAGTAGGTTTCTAACAGGACCTGTGGTGAGGAGTCAATGCTGAAGCACGACTGCTGGCAGGACTAGTTACCCTATAGCATATCCATGTTGGAGCAACTTGTTCCTGAAGGACTGCACCCCATGGAAGGGACCCACTCAGGAGCAGCTCATGGTAAGTAGTGAGTGATCTTTCCCTGTCCTTATGTTGACCCATGAGCCTTTCATTACGTTCTCTCTCCCCTGTCCAGCTGAGGAGGGGAGTGATACGAGCGGCTTTGGTGGGAACTTGGCGTCCAGCCACAGTCAACACATCACAAAGCCATGTAATATGTTTATCATTGACCTGGACAAGCTGGAACATACACTTGTTGGGGTTTTGGGTGATACAAACTGGGTGGGGTGAAGTGACTGATATGTTGGAGGGCTGAGCTGTTATTCACAGGGATCTCAGCAAACAAGAGGATGGAAGAATCGTGGAGTTCAAGAGAGGCAAATGCAAACTCCTGTGTAAGCAGTGAAAATCAGGCATACACTGGGCTATATTAGACATGGTGTGGCCAGCAGCTCAAGGGAGGTGATTTCCAACAACCCTTCCCCCCCTCAGCACTGATGAGACCACTAGTAATTATACTTCTTATGGAATAAGATAGACGTTAGGATTTTTACTTTTTTCCACTATCAACTTGAACACCCATTCTCCTATTTTATGTGCATGGCATTCTTACTTTTTTCCCTGAGAAATCAGTGATTTAATAGCTAACTCATATAACAAATGTTGTACAAATACAGCCAAGAGGAAAAGAAAACCAGAAAAACTTGCATCCAATATTGATTTTATATTCACTAAAAAGTCTTTGTAAATTTAAATCTCCATAACACACTTTATTAGTGGAGAAACAAAGATATATCAGAGCTTCAGAACTGGAGTTATTGACACTTTAGTACTACAGAATTATCAAAGTGAATTTGGAATCACTGAGAAAAATTCTTTCCCTGGGTAAAACTACTGAAGATCATCCAGTCATACCAAAAAAACCCCTTTTTCTGCAATAGAGAAATCTTGTGTTTTATTACAAATCAGTACTATTTCTTTCAGAAATCTAAGAACAAAACTGTGGTCTGTGTCAGATGTAGTAAGACACATACGTTTACTGAGAATAGAAAATTACTTTTCTGAAGCTTTGATGACTTGGATGGGCAGGGAATCTGGGCTGGTGTCTCTGTGTCACACTTGGCACTGTGTTTATCCATGAACCCATAGGATACTTAGTAGTTTATTGCAAGAGTAAGTCAGTTTTCATAATTTGACCAACACACCAGGTTGTAACAAGTCTAACTCAGATACTTGGAATTACTCAGTGTAACACAGAAAAGGAATGAAGTCCTTATAGAAACGATTTTAATATAGAGCTGTACAGCAAGAAGTCTTCTTACCAAGGTATAAAAGATTACTCGTCAACAAACAGCAGTTAATTCTGGTTTCAGTTCTGGGAGTTCCCAACTGCTGGGTGACACATGGGTGCTTAGTGTCTCCTTGTACGAAGGGCTGGACTGCCTGTGGCTCAGCGGCTGATATTTCAACGGTATAAACAAGGTAGGTTACTGGTGAAATCTCTTCTTGCCTAAAAGTAAACAACCTAAAGGCTGTTCCAACTGTCAAACAGCACAGGATTATTGTATTATCTTCCTTCTACTTTTGTGTTACTTTCTGGCTGTGCTGTGATTCAGCACTAAGTTAGTGCTGATCCTTGATCATAAGTGGCTAAATTTATGTATCATAGATGGAGCCAAACCTGTCCCATCCTGAGACAGTACTGACAAAGCCATTAACCTTTTTGTCAGTATTCCCAACAGAAAAAACCAGAAGCATCAGGAATCATCATCCTACCACCTTTTGAATGCCCTTCTTTGATAAGTGAGAATAGTTGACAGAATATGTCAGAATGCAGAGGGGTAAAAATCTAGCTAAGTGAACAACTGGCTGTTGGCATTGCCATTACATTTTAAAAAAGAAAGCTTATGATCTGATCTACATGCATGAGAAATCTCCATATGTACATACTGTGAAATTTTAAAAAGTAGTATTTCCCTTCCTCCTCACTAAGACCAAGAGGTCTTCATGAATCTAAAACAAAGTAGCAAAACCAAGAAATTTTGTTCAAGGTAAATAATAAGCAGCAGACCTAGAACTAGGATTTCCTAATGTCCAGTCCCTTGGTTTGGCAATAAAAGATTTTTTTGGTAGTCTGAAATATGACTTTGGAATTTTAAGTTAGGACTAAAATAGGAAATGGGGGTTGGAACTAGATGTTCTTCAAGGTCCCTTTCCAATGCAAACTATTCTGTGATTCTATGAAATCAGCAAAGTAAAAAAGAGTTAACAACTGTGAGTGAAAACTAGGACAGTTGTCAGCACACCTGTTATTTAGACAAGAAGGAGTTTAAAACCAGTGTAGAATATTTCCAAATATATTCCCTGTTACAGAAAACAAATATTAGTAGGTGGGGAGAGCATGAAAGGAGAACTACATCCAGATAAGAGTGATTCTTTTTGCTCCCACAAACTTTAATTTATAAGCTGTATCTGGAAAACATTAAGTGCCATATCATAATATTTCCAGGAAGTTCTCAGATTAATGAATCAGCTTCTCATGTAATTAATCAAATTAACTATTCACTGGGAGTAGGCAACAATGAACTATTTAGCTAGATATAAATAGCAGCTTTATGAGTTTCATTTGACTCTTACTGTTGCATGTTAAAAGGTGTACATTAATGATTCTCACAATGTGGTTTTGTTTACACACTCAAAAGACAATAGGTAGAAAATCAAAGTACGTTTTGCTTTCCACTGAAAACTGTTAGGGAAGTGAAGGGAAAAAACCAATGGTGATTGCTGATCAGTTGCTAATAAAACAACACTAGAACAGGTTAAGTTTCACATATCTGTGTGTTTTGCCAATGATTTAATGGAGTTGCTTTACAGAGAGAGGAGCCAGGACTGAATAACTGGAATCTTTTGTCCACCTGTCAAGGCTATTTGTTATACATACACGTATGTATAACTTACATAAGTATATACATTATATACATACAAAGTATCCTTACTTTGTGGTATGTGTAGGTGACACAAAATACCAATTCTATGAAAGCACCATTAAATTCATTCCATGTGATCAAAACAATGAATATCAGTTATTCCAGTTCTAGCAAAATACAGAAGGAAATAATATTTCATGTTTTATTTCAGGTAACTTTTCAGCAATCAAATGCTAGCATGGTTTGCCTTTACCAGTATGTTCTAACTTTGTAGTTACTCCTGCTTGGAGAAAGGGTGTTGGCCTAGATGTCAGGAAAGAACTCCAGAGGTCCCTTCCAAAGTAAATTATACACTGATTCTGCTTACAAATCTTCATCTGCACTACCATTACACAAAAACATAACTGCCCACAAATATGTAAACCATCTGTTCAATTTCTCTTATTTTTATTAGAATTAATGCATCTTTAATTATAATCTTGTTTGTTACAAGCATCTTCACATTCCATATGTACTCAATAACAGGTATTTTGATTCAGTTGCCATTAGGCAATGACTCACTGTGTGGTGTCTGATGATGACGTTTAAAATGAGGGAATACTGCTTGAGGATCTTTGGAATTGGAAATATGTTTGTTGAGCTCTTCTCCTTCCAATTTACACTGGCCCATTGTGCCAAGTGATGGTGCAACTTAAAGCATTAGATAGCAATGTGGAAAACAATATGTCAAAGAAGTTAATTCCCTTTTAATTGTATTTATTTAGACATTACATCTTAGCAATTATTTCTAATGATTAGATTCAGATTCTTTATTTGTAGTCATAATAACAGCAAAGCTGGCGTTCACTTCAGGTTTAGTTTATTTGTTCAGTAGTCAATTATATCTCATGTGTTTACAACCAATTTTGTCTCAGTAACAGAGCCTCATTCACCTATAGAACTATTGTCTTTAAAATCGCACATGGACAATGTATTTTGCTGTATCTGTGTCTGGTAACTACACCAGTAGGGCGTTTAAACAGGAAGATCATTTAAATAGCAAGTTATCTCACCTTATAACTTAACTGTTTTATTCTCTACCTGGCTTCTTGTATCTAGATCCAGCAAAAGACTTGGGTGCTTGATGGAGCTCAGTTTTCAGCCTATGAAGTGGAATCTGTATGCCTGAGTCAGGTGCTTCTGTTCCTTATACTATACACGAGACAAAAATGCAAAAGTAAATGTTTAATCTGTTTGGTAGTTGCCATCAGTAATCAACAGAATGCTGATTACACAGTCTAGCTGGCCAATATCGTGCTTCAAGAACTGTAGCAGTGGGGGTTAAGTAGAACCTCAGGAGGTGAGCACAGGCAGCATCAAGGAGTCACATCCTAACAGTATCATTGATAATAACCTGCAGACTCCTGCCTGCCTGTGAGAAAAAAATCACCTGGCATTACCTTTAGTAATGCTGCTACAATGATCAATCAAACCCTTCAGCCTACAAACCCTACCAAAACCACCCTTTTCTATAGGAGAAATCTGATGAGCTCATAGGAGGAAAGGGCAAAGACTAAACCTGTGGTTCTCCTTGATTTCCTGTAGGAATATCCATATGTGCAAAGCTTTCTGAAAGTTGGCAAATCTTGTAACCAGGAAAAATATTTGTAAACATCTTGTTATTTTTTTGTCTGTTCAGTCAGGGTTTTCTGTTTGTTTGTTTGTTTTTCCAGTGGTGCTGGCATCTCACAGCAGCTCCTCTGGTCAGTGCATCCTCCTGAGACTGGTTTCAGCAGATCTGTAACAGCATTAAGGGGATTCCTTGCAGAAACAGAGAAGCCTTTAGTAATGTGCAGTGCTTCCAGGTTGGATGTCTCTGTAATTTTGGGATCAGTTCTGTGCAGGTCTCCTGCCATTTCAGGTCTGCAAAACAGTCATTTCCACACCATGCACACTAGTTAAACTTGTGAGTGCACACACAATACTTCTGGAGGAACCTCTCCCCTGCCACCATCATACCCAACACACGCAAGGTGAGTGTAGTTGCCCATATTCAGGAGTGTAAGGGAACTAGTTCCTTCAGAGCATAAAGCCTTTGCAATACCACATGTGCTCTCTGCCTTCTTTCCCTATCCTTTGGCCATACCAAATACTAATTTGGTTTCTTCAGGTTTACAGCCGTTTACCTGCTTTTTAAATTAATGTGTCACAAAAACCTTTGGAGACAAGGCAAGGAAAGCTACCTTGTGTATGTCCCAAATCACAAAAGTGCCACAGCTTAACTTTTTGCTTATAGAGCACTAGCAAGATTATTTACGGCTCATGTTTGGAATATTATGTTTTATCAAAAAGAGGTCATCATAACAATCTTATTTAAACTGGAAAAAAAAATTTAATGAGCCTTTCAGACCTTTCTAATCCTTCAGATGACTGAAAAAATACTAGAGTTCTGCATACCGTTGGATCGGCAACATACAAACTTATTAAATGCCTGTCTTTAGGTAAACCCCACCAAATGTCCGTAACAACTGCAGTTAGTTCCCGAATTCCCGAAGACTCCTTCAGCAGCCGTGGCCACTGCATGACATCTGGTGGCGACAAAGCAACATGGCCAGAGCGTGGCACTACTGAAACTGCAGCGTGAGCACTCGCTGAAACCACACCGTATCAGCTCTCCTCCAAAAGCGCCAGAACTCCCGCTGTGAGATGTTTGCTGCAGTTGTACATCTTGCCACGGAACAACCCAGCTTTGACAACTGCTAGTGTGTAGCACAATAGGATACATATTTTCCTTGGAGCTATGATGTTCCCCGCCACGAGCGTTGTTCTTCCCCGGCACTCCTACAGTTGTAGGACATCGAGATGGGGATTTGCAGAGCGACAGAATTGCGGGAGATGTTCTTTGAAATGCAGAGGTGGCGTTCACTGCGAACTTGCGCCTACTGAGCTGATAAAAACCAGAATGGTTGCAGCATGATGCTTTGGTATGTGAGAGATGTCACTGGTGGCAACAGGTTCATCCTCCTGTGAACATAGTATAAAATCACAGAATTATAGACTATGAAGGGCTGGAAGGGATCTTAAATATGATATAGTCACAATCTGCCCTGCCATGGGCAAGGACACCTCCCAGTGGACCAGGTTGCTCAAGACCTTATCCAACCTGGCTTTGAACACTGCCAGGCTGGGGCATCCCTGAGCAACCTATTCTAGTGCCTCACTACCCTTACAATAGAACTTCTTACAATAAGGAACTTCTTCCTAATACCTTACCTAAATTTCCCATCTTTCCGTTTGTATTCCTCCTTGTCCTGTCATTACAGCTCCTGACGCAGAGTGCCTTTCCGGCTTCCTAGTAGGCCCCTTCAGATACTGGAAGGTTGCCATGAGGTCTCCACACAACCTTTTCTTCTCCAGACTGAACATCCCCAACTTTCTCAGCCTGCCTTTGTAGGGGAGGTGCTCCAGAGTCCTCTTAGCTTTGTGGCCTCCTCTGGACTTGCTCCATCTATCACGGTGGGTAAGATCTACTACAGAAAAAGTAATAGAATATTCCTAGTTGCAAGGGACCCATCGAGTCCAACTCCTGGCCCTGCACAGACACTCTATAAAGTCACACGATGTGCCTGAAAGCATTGTCCAAACGCTTCTTGAACTCTGTGAGGCTTGGTGCTATGACTGCTTCCTTGGGGACGTAAGAAAAAGAACAATCGGGTAAGAGAAAACAGAGAGACTAAGTGCTCAAAATCCTCAAACCCGCGGTCTATGGGCTCAGCGACCCCGCCGATGCCTCAGGAGCGGGCCCATGGCCGGGTCCAGCACAGCTGCAGCACAGCTGCAGCCCAGCGACTCTCCGCCTCCCGCGCTGCCGCCGCAGCAGCACCAACAGCGCTCTAGGAGCGGCTCGGGACTGACTCCGGGAGCAGCAGCGACACCGACGCCCGGCTCCAGCGCTTCTCCCCAGGCCGGCCGAGGCCCCGCCCCGCCGCTTCCGGCACCGGCGGGGGCG
>NW_024582091.1:24113285-24232740 GCF_017639235.1 Corvus kubaryi | reverse complement strand
TAGGACTTGGCGGCTGCTGTTCGTGAAGGAGGGAGGGAGGCGGGCAGACAGACAGACTGAGAGACTCCACGGGGCCTGGCCGGGCCCTGGACACCCCCGGGTCTCAGCGCGGCACTGGGCGATGCTGGGGCCCGTCCTGCGGCCTCGGTAACCCTCCGGGCCGGTCCCCGCCCCCGCGAGCCCCGCTCATTTCGGTGTTCCCGCCCTCCCGTCTGCCGACGTGGGCTCTGCCCCTGGCACAGAGGCCTCGGGGTGCCGGCGCTGCCGGCTGACGGCGGGGTGGTAACGGGAAAGGACCTTTTGGCTCTGCGGGTGGGGCGTGGTGCCCCCTTAGGAAATGCTCATTTATATTTCAGTCCTTATCCACCATGTGTTTGTAGTTGAGAACTTAATTCATCCCGTTCTTTGTATCAAGTGATGCATTTAGTGCCCCGGTGACAGCGTTGGTCAGCCTGCAGGAACGTAGCTATGGAAGAACCTTTAACAAGATGTATTTTATCTGCAGTCGTGCTGACTTGTTTTTTTTTTGGGGGGGGTGGGGGTAATGGGTTACAGTTGTAGCTGAAGAAACAAACTGATCTACATGTACTTCACTGTCCATTGGAAGAATGACAGATGACAAAGATGTACTTCGAGATGTGTGGTTTGGGAGAATACCGACCTGTTTCACTCTGTATCAGGATGAGATAACTGAAAGGGAAGCCGAACCCTACTATGTGAGTATGACAAAGGTAGTCACAAGTAGCCCAGTGCCATGGTTGTGTTTGTTGCCTTCATTCTCATCACGTGTACAACTGCATGTCATGAAAAAACCCAGCTTTTTTTCTTACTGTTCCTGGTAGCTTCTGAAAGTAAACATATAATCATGCTGTGTGATTTTGTCTTTCTTCACAGCAGATTGAAAACTTCAGATTTGTTCCACTAGTGAGAGAAATTTATCACAGATAATTAAGGTCGGTGAAAAAATTCTGAGAAAGTCAGTGAGTGACTAGGTAAAGGAGGAGGCTGTATGTGAGTTTGTATGTTCTTGGATAATGAACAATCGAAGGGAGAGAACTTCTATGTTAGTGCAGAAATAACTTAGTCAGAGACTTATGAAATATTAAACATTACCTGTGTAACACAAACTCATAATGAACACTGGCTCCATGGATGACTTCTGCTCATTTTCTTTTCTTTAAATGCTAGCAGCCATGAGAGATCTAGCTCAGAAGTGAGAAAAGCTACTCAGAGCACTGCCTGAACAGGATTGCTAGCTGGTGATAAAAAAAAAGATGATGGATGTATTTGAGTTGTAACATGGAAGTGCCTTCTATAATTGTGTATTTATTTATAGTGTTCTCATCAGTTTTCATTCTTTCAGCACCTAATAGACATGTAATTGAGAAAAAAAGTGATATGCAAATTTGAAACGTAACAAGTATGTGGGAGGGAAATCTTGACCTTTTAATTTTTATGGGATTCTGAAATTCTTACGTTTTATCATATCCCATTCCACAAGAGATAGAACTTTTTTTTTCTGTGTTCAATAGCATCTTTGTGTCATCAGTTTCTGATTTGCATGTGTTGTTTTGAAACATGATAAACTATTAGTGCTTTTTGTTCAGCAATAATAGTACTCATCTTTGTATATTTTAGTTCCATCACTGGTAAAAGATAAGCACTTTACTTCATGTTTGACCTATTGCCAAATACATCTAAACTACCTAGAAGTCTCAGACTTTAAATTATACATATGAGTTAAAATATGTTTGCATACTTTGTGTAAGAGCTACACAAAAGTATGAGTTAAAGTTTAGGGGCATGCAGCCTTGATCTGTTTTACATGGGCATGGAAACCATGAAACCACGTTATCTTCGTGGTATGGCCAGCTTTCTAAGTCAAGGAGATGGTTTTAAGGTTGTAGGATTTCTTTTATTTACTCCTTGTAAAGTGTGCTCAAAAATTCTCAATGCTTAATTCTTTCTTTCTGTGAAATCTGGTTACTTACAGATTACAGTTCTAAAATTTTAGCTTCTTCATTTTTCAGTTCATGTTGGAGCTGATAATACAGCTTTGCGTCTTTGGAGGGACCAAGGATTTATAGTAGTATGAGGCAGAATAGCAATCAAGGTTTTAAATCATGGTGTAGTTCTGATAGTCTCAGAGTGTGTCTGCATTAATGTCTTTGTTCAGATCTGGAGTGCATTTAAAATAAGTCTTCATTCTTTCCACTTCCTGTGCCCAGGCTGGCATCACAGAGCAGTCTGATAGCCCATGGGCCGTATCATTTTCACGTGAAGCTGAAGCAGCAGATGGGCTTCAGCTGCTAATGGACATTTGGTGTATGGGAGCAAACTTGAGCTAAATCAAAGTAAAAGATCATCAAACTCCCTAAAATTATTGGTTAAGTATAAAAGTATATGTAGTCAATATTCCAGCCTTTGACATCAGCTCTTCGGCTTTACTTGTCTCTGTCTTAGTTGTTAGTATAGATACATGCTCTGTATTCCAGACTGCCTTTTGTAAATGGAAAGACTACGTGGGAAGGAAATACTGCCATCATTAAGCTGAGGGAGGATAAAGGATTCTGCTCTGAGGAACTTGCTTTATGAACATGAAGGATGACATGGACTTGGAGGGTGAGGGGTTAGAAAAACAACCCAGACAGAGTCTGTGGGATGGGTTTTGGTTTGTTGTGAGTGGTGTGACAGGAGAGCCATGTCTGTCAGATGGGTTAGTGCAGCACAGGAGTGATGCATGTGTGTGTCACCTTCTGGCACTGCACGGGGATAGGACAAGTAATTGAAAATTAACTTGTCTATCTTTTGGAAAGAGTAGTGACATAAAGACTGGGCAGCTCTGGTAAAACACTGTCCTGGGTCTTGCTACAGTCAAGTCAGGTAGGTTTCTGCAGTTACACGAGAAATGGATACATAATTTTCTTTGGAGTGTTTCAAACAGATACTTTTGTTTTGAGTGACAAAGTATTTAGGAACAGTTAGGTGGAACTACTTTTGTTGCTGATTTATCTTAAAATTGCTATGCATTGTATTTTAAAATTATATACTGTTTGCCTCTTGGTGCAAGCAACACTTAGAAAGAAAAGAAGGAAAGAAATATACAGGAAGCAGAGACTCATTGGCTGAGACTTGTCAGGCGTATAAAGAACAAAACCACAGCAGGCTACAGTCTTAGAATGATGCTCTGCCCAAGGGACTGGTCTTTAGCAGGACCACTCTTTAGCTTGCTCGATGTCAAAAGTATTATTTTGTTAAGATGTCTGTAGGAGTGAACAACATGAAGCTATTCCACATTAAGATGCTTTGTTTCAGCTTCCTCAATACTTTAGCGATCAGACCAATCCAGTTCCAGTTAAATCTGTAATTTTTCTGTTTTAGGGCTTTCCATGTAAAAATACTGTATTTTCTGCAGCAAACCCTGCGGAGATACCTGGAGAGGTACTCTGTTTACACGAAGTTATATTGCAAGTATTTACTTAGGCATTCAGAGTTCTTTGTATTTCATTTAACCTCCTGATGAATAAGAAAACATTCCTGGTTATTGTGATGAAATACTGTAGCAATATACAGTGTGCAAAAGGAAGGTGTTGCAGTTTGTGTAATTTTTGGGGATGGCATTTAGGGATGCCTGCGAGGATCTATTCTGCTTGGTGATGTATTTGGAGATTGAATTTTCTTAATTTAATGAAGAGAACTCATGATCTTATTCGTTATCTTTCAGTGGGTGGGGAAGCGATATTAAAAGGGGTAACAAAGTGAAAATGTATTTAAACTGCTGATTTTAAAGATCTCACTTAACAGATTTAGTATACTTGTAAATCTCTTAAGATAATTAAAGCTAGAAAAGTGGTAGAATTGGATCCTTTCTCCCATTGAAGGGGAAAACTATAGCGAGGTAAAAGAAGTGGGGAGACCAAACAAAGAACTCAGTAGGTTCTACAAGTGCTTAGCATCTCTGAAAAACAGGTAGTCCCTCTTAACCCGATTAACTTGGATTTTGTACAGTTTTTGTTGAGGCCTTTTGGGAGTGCTGGCCATGTTCTGTTAAATTCAGTTAAATGCCATTGGCTATTGTCTGTGGTCTCTGTGTTGAAGTAGAAACTGGGTTGTTCTTTCACAATACAAACTGAAGTAGAATATTTTACAAAGGAAGCTATGCAGTTTAAAGGATTATGCGGAACACTGTTGCAATAAATAATGCTTTAATATATTTATCAATTCCAGCATGACTGTGCTACATGCAACATGCTGAAAATTGGCTTTTGTATGAGTCCTAGTAAGTTTTATCAGAGTACACCAGCATTAATTTAACTGTACATATCATGCAGAAATAAATGAAATTATTACCAAAAAAATATAGGTTTGATTGGTATAGCCTGGACTGTATTGTCTCAAGAACAATCAGTGAAGATAGGTGGAATGAGATAAATAAAGGATAAGCTTATGTTGTCATTCAAGTCATTAAAGTACCAAACAATTTTCACTTGAGTGTGTACATAACTTTATCAAATTTATTGAGCTTGTTTGCCTTTTGAAAATTAAGGCTGTGTTTTGACTACATTGCTCCTATGAAACAAGGTAGAAACGATGTGATGGTGGTAATAAAAGCAGCAGTTGGAAAAAGAAAACCATATGGTACATGAAAAAAGGAGTGTTAACTGACACGATGGCTGTGATAGTGGTGAGACTTGGCCTTATGTAATTTTATATAGTTGTAAAATTTAGCTGTGTCACAGATGTAACCTAATGCGGCATTATCAAAAAGATGAATCTGTTCTTCCAGGAATTTGATGTACTCTCCATACTTCTCTATGGATTGGGTATTTATGAACTGTAGTATCATGGTCAAAATATTACCTGATTTATATATCAAACTGTGGTCTAATTATTGGAGAAATTATGGAAAAATGTTGCAGCAGAGATCAAGTTTTCTGTCAGGCAAAATATATCCTTACGTGGTTTGGGATGTCTGTACCACAGACATTCACTTAGGGCCTGGCATTATTCATATACTATAAAGAAAATACTTTTAAGAAACAACACTGGTTATGAGGAGCACTGGAAAACAAGTGTTTCTCTAAACATGCAAAATATAATTTATATATACCTTAGGCCCATCTATTTTATTAATAATTATGAAGCAGAACTTTACAGGATGAATACTATTAATTTAAAATGTCTGCTCTAAAGCAAATTGGTATTTTACAGGGAGGTTAATCTTTATTCATTGAGACACAGAAAAGCATTGTTTGTTAATGCTTATGGATTGATTTATTTCTAGTAAATGTGCCACACAGTCATCAGTCAATGCACTGATTGCTACAGAGTGCTTAACCACTCCTACTAGGCATGAGACTTCAAAAAAAATGATGGTGGGGAAGATATTGTAAATAAAAATAGCACAATGTTCTGATTTGGATACTATACACTTGATAAAAGAAGACAGTATATGACAAAGCTGTAAGAAGGTGTCTTGTTTCAACTAATAAAATATCTACAGTTTTCTTTCTGATTTTAGTTGCTGGGTGAAGGTTAAGTCGTGGAAGAATAGTAGTCTTGACTAATAGGTTGAGTTGGCAAACCCAGTGCAAAGAAAATGGAATTTGCCAGCTATTGGAAGTACAAAACACTTGGAAACCAAGCCCTTAAGCATCTAGTTTTCATTCTTTTTTTTTTCCTTGTGTAGGAATTTCCATTTTGAAATAATAGCTGATACACAGTTGCTCATTCTTTTCAATAAGAAGTTAGAATCTCTTCTGACGTGTTCATATGAAAAAGGTTTAAAACTTCATTATTTAAATACAGAAAAGCAGAAATTGAACTCCAGTGTTCTCCCTCCCATCCCACTGAAAGAATCAAGAACTTAATTTTTTACTTTTTTTTTGTTAATATATTAGATACTGCTATTCTGCATCTTCTGAGTACACCATTTTATAGCCTTTCATTGACCATTAATAAGTAAACTGTCTAAAAGACTTCTTACCTTAAAAAGGGGAAAAAGAGAATGCTAACTGAATTTTGGTTGTGAAAATGCATACTTGTTACAGGTCTTTACTACTTCATTGTATTTTATTTACACTTAAAGTTTCTGTAATTTTTTTCAGTTGCTTTTGCCAAGGATAAGCTACTTGACACTGGTGACAGACAAAGTGAAGAAACACTTTCAGAAAGTTATGAGACAAGAGGAAGTTAGTGAAATATGGTTTGAATATGAAGGTACACCACTGAAATGGTGAGTTTATTGAACTTTGTACTTTATGCGGTTTATCATGTAGAGAGTTCCCAGGTTCAGCACAGTGCCAGTAGTTTTCCTAAAGTAATCACTCCCTTGGGTTTCAAAGATGGCAGAAGAGGAGGAGGGTAAGAAATGCATGTTTTTGGGGAAAAACAAAAGAAGGTTTAATGTTGAATATATTTTTTTTTATTATTCTGCTTGAATTTTTAGTGTATGTGTAAGACAGGGTGTTGTGCTGCACTTACTGGTTTTGTTCTAGTTGTTAACCATAATTCAGAATGCCTGTGGTTCTGGCTTTACCGTTGCTTGCAGTAGAATTGCCAAATAAATCTTTAACATATTCCACCTTCCTAAAAGATGTCTAATAACACGGATAGGAAGCAATATTTCTGGAGTCTGAATGCAATAGCTTATATGATCGAAGGTAATAAAAAATGAGTAGCCTTTTCTTTTCACCGGTATAATATGTGCTTGCACTGTAAAAATCTAATATTGATCTGCAAGCTTTTGTTGTATTCAATTAATTCAACTTTACTGAACTAATTGCTGTTGATTCTGCTTTTATTCTGTTCTATAGTCTATTAAAATTATCTTCTTTTGGGGTTTTGGTTTGGTTTTTTTGTGAGAGGTTAGGGATTTGGACTGACATTGTTTCATTTAATTGATTTTCATAAATACTGTTCATCAGGTTTTCTACTTCTGCTGTTAAAGAGTTTTAAAGAAAATACTTTGAGAGCTGCAGTGTTTGCTAGTTCTGTACAGGTAGCATTAGCCCTCCAGAACTTAGTATTTTGAATGATGAAGAGATTTTTATCTCTTTTTATTTCATGTATCATCATAGGAAAGAAAACTAGTGGTTTTTTTATCTTACTGAACCTGGATTGTCTTGGGATTAGCAAGCATCACATCATGGAGTCCTTGTAGACTTGGTGATGCAGTAGATCTCTTCTAGTCTTTTGTTTCTTTGAGACCAACCTAGTGTAAACCTTGAAAATATGTAAATAGAAACCCATAAAAACTAGCTCTTTAAACTGTTATTATAACTGACTGGCAAAACCAACTTTAGGCATCTATTTAAATTATGTGGAATTTAGCAAGAAATGGTTTCTTACATGCCATAGTAACATTGAGTCATGGATACTACCTAAATAAACAGCGAAGTACCATGTTTATCCCAGTGTGTTCATAATCCCAGGTAAATATTGGGAGGAAACTTGTTTTCAGTGAAGTTGTAAAAAGAAGGGAAAGAGAGGCTTTGTACCTGAACCATAAATAGATCCATATTTTCTGTAAGTTTTCAAATACCATGATGTTTAAACCAGAATAAAAAAATCCAAACTATAGAATATAGGTATAGAGTAAAAATATAACTTGTAATTCTAAAATTAAGTGAAGAGTTATTAAAGTCATTGAACACAGAAATGAAAATATATAGTGTAATGATGATCTGCTAATTAAGGCTCTCATCTTTCAGAAAAACAAAGCATAATCTGCCAGGAACAGCTCCACTGATTTTGGTGGAACTGCTTTTCTAAGGAAAGTGCTATTTGTAAACCAGTATTTTAGGAGAATGGTAGTCCCGTAAAGAGCCAAAGCTGCTTCTGGGGAAGACCCAAACACCAGGACTGAGAATTAGATGGAGCTAGTAGTTGGTGGAGAAAGAATAGTGAGCATTAATGTTTAATCTTTTTAGCTATGACTTGTGCATTCAGAATCAAATAGAACTTGTTAATAATATTGTTTATTCTAATTATTTACTTTGCTCTGTGAGGTCTTATTTCTTACTGTCTGTGCAGTTTCACACCTGGTTGGGGTGAAGTCTATGTCTGTTCAGATGCAGCTCTTCCATTTTTCAGTGAGATTTTGGAGGAAGTCTGAAACATAGTTTCAACTTCAGGCTTTGCGGTGGTGGGTCAAGTTCCTAAAAGAGAGTGAAGCTCTCAGGGCCTGGAGTTACAGGGGCCTGGGTTCTTTCTCCTGCTGAGAGTGTTGGGACAAGGAAAAATGGTTTCTTTGCCTGCAGGAGGTGTGTGCTGGGGGGGGAGGGTCTGTGTCACCAAGGTAAGGAGTTTCAGGAAGAGGTTGTCAGACTATGCAGCATTAGAGACTACAGAAGGAAATGGATCAAGCCTCAGGCCATCCTGCAGCAACAGGAGACTAAACCTACAACCACACTGAAGGAGATGCAGGCAAAGACTGTGATCACTGGATTAGAAAACAGTCTCCTAAGATTTGGAAGAGCTGGAAGCTTATGACTTCTCGCAATAGGACTGTTCCTTCTATGCTTGCATTTCTGTGAGTACAGCATGGGTTCGGTGCTCTGACTGCATGTGAAGGACTGAAAGTGCTGTCCAGTGATCCATCTGATGTGGCTGAGCCTGAACTCTGTAGGGGCACCAGGAGGAACTGAAAAATTAGGTGAAAAGTCCATATTCTGCTTCCTGTCCTTTCTCCAGTATTTTTAACTCTGCCATTTCATGGTCACTGCAGCTAAAGCTGCCACTGATTATCACATCCAGAACTCTGTCTTAATAATAAGTAGCAGATTCAGCTTTGGGTTATGTCTGGTTCATCCAGTGTCTGTATCAAGAAATCTTGACTACTAGTGCCCCACTGTGTTGCTTTTCCAGCAGATGTCAGAGATTAACAGGAACCAGAATCTGTGATGTAGACATTACTGAGTTGTTTAAAGAAGACTTTTTTTATTTTCTCACCTGGATTGCATGATCTGTTGCCCTTACTAGTCCCTCCTCTGTTCCTGAACCACAAGAACTTAACCAACCTGTTGTCTGTCCCATTATGATGTCCCATACATCTAAGCTGCTCACTCACATGGAAGACAACCCTCTGTCCTCATTTGCCCTGCCTGCCTTTACTAAGCAGCTTATGTCCTTCCACAGCAGTATTCCAGTTGTGCAAGCTGTCTCACTGTACCTCAGGTAGACCAACACTCTCAAAGTAATATCATAGCATGTGCAATGCTAGTTTTTCCTGCTTGTTTCCCAAGCTGTGTGCACTTATGTAGATACTTGTGGTGGGCTCTCTTCTACCTTCTTTTATCTTCTTTTGACATCTCCCTTGTAGCTGTTACCTTTCACCACTTGCTATCCACCCATGTCCATTAATTTCTATTTATCTGTTGGTTGTTATTTACACTCCTGTTGTTGATAGTCTAAAGCTCTCACCAGGCTGGGCAACCTGAAGGCATAGATACTTTTGTCTAACTTAGGTGGATTCCATCTCTCCCTAGTAGTCCATTATCCCCAAAGAGTGTCCCATGTCTGTAAAGGCCAAGTCCTTGTTGTTGCACCAGCTGCACAACCAACTCCTGACCTGGAGACACCTCTCTGAACCGGTCTCCTCTAATGGTAAAATTGTGGAGATGCCTCCTTGCCGCTAGAACTTGTATAGTTTACTTTTGATACACTCAGGGGTTCCCTAGAAGCAATGAAAATTTGTGCCCATGTGGGTGAGCAACAAGGACTAATAATCCGAGCAGAGGACAAACTTTGCCGGTCTGCAACTTTTTAACAAGCAGCAAACCTCTGCAGGTTATCAAGTGGAGTTGGCAGATGGGGCTCTTTCCCTCGTACTACGGAGTCTCCTAGTGCTATGACTGCTTCCTCTGGCTGTGGATGTGCTGTTCAGACAGCTCTGATGCTTCCTCAGAACTTCCAGCCTCTTGTCTGCCACTGAAGCTGCCAGTGGTTGGAGAAGGCCTGCCCTCTCTTGGCCAGAGGTTAAGGAAACTTTTCTTTCTGACCATCCAGGAGCTGCTCTGGCAGTCACACACTCAGACCACCTGAGCTGGGACCGAGGCCCCTTCACAGCAGGCAGCTTCAGGGAGCTGATGGGTGCCTCGCTTGACTCCCTACACACCCCACATAGTCAGACAAGGTTTCCTTACCCACTCAGCCCTCGGTTTCCCATAGCAGAGCCTCAGGCATCAGGATCCTTAAAAGACCTTAATCATGGTGCAACAACAGAATAACAGCTTGAGCTGGTGCCCCTGAGCAAAGACCCCAAAGCAAAGAACCCCTGGGCTTTTATACGCTCACAGTCTGTGTGTGCAATAGTGTGGGGATTCTCCTCTGGGTCATTGGCTCCTGCCGTGTCTCTGGTGTCCGGTCACCTGGCAGGGCCACAGGTCCCCGTGTCCTTTCCTGTGCAAAGGGTCGGCACCAGTTCCCGTCCTCTTGTCTGGGGCTTCCATCACCCAGAGCTCAACCTGCAGCTCCCTCTGCAGCTGCACACTGAGCTAATGGCACTGAATGGATTCCTCAACACCAGAGTTCACACAACTCTGGTCTTCCCCATCCTGTGAGTCCCCACTGACCACTCCAATGACTGCTGACTCTTTCTCTCCAGGTTCTCATCTCTGAGATCTTGGTGAAGATGCCATCAATCTCCATATCCTCCCTGATGCTGTGCAGCTCTCTGACCTCCCACAGCTCCTTAACTTGGTGACAGCTCCTCACTAATGTGCACCTCCTCTAGGCAAGGACATTCCCTCTGCTTGCCCCAACCCTCAGGAGAGGTCCCAAGCTCTGCTGGCACCTTGAGACCTGGAGAGCTGCAGCCTTTCTCAGGAGCCCTCCCTGAGTGATGCCACTCTGTGCTGGAGTAGTTTTTTCTGCAGATGCTAGGGGATGACACCTGCAGCTTGTTTCCATCCTGTCTGAGCACTTGCATATGACTTTCAGTGGAGTTTTTGTCCCTTTCGTGTGGGTTGTGTTCTAGACCTGGTAGTTGTATAGGTGCCTCTCTAGTACCAACTGGATGGATGCTTGACCCTTTCTGTTCATAAATTAGCAGAAAACAAAAGGTCAAAGCACCATTTATTTGATCAGGCATGTATCACCTCTGCAAAGCACTGGGATTTTACTGAAGAAATTTGATTACACTTTGTAATCTAAACTGATTAGAAAATACAGATGTAGGCCAAGACCTGATGCAGGAGTTTTTGTGTGGGTTTTTTGTTTTGGTTTTCTTTTTCTTAGTTATCTGTTTTGTTGTATAAATTGAAAGTAATGGAAGTCATTGTTCGTGTTCGAAATTTGTGTTTATCTAATTATCAAATCTGATTTTTATTGCTTAACTCACCTGGAAAACCACTCTTTCATGGAACTCTTGCTGAATCCCTGTTAAGTATTTAGGACATGATTGACAGTAGTAAAAAGTCTTCGTGGTAAAAACTTGAGCATTAGCAGTGAATCAGGATAAATCTGGATATGCATTCTCTTTATTCTTTATTCTCAGGTAAGCTCAGGAATTGTAGTAATTTTTTGGGTTTTATTTTGCTGTTGTGGTGAATTTGTCTTAGCTTTGGGGTGGCTCACCCACAGAGGGTGCTAAAGCACTGTTGTGTGAGAGTTTACCGCTTTGGAAAATAGCTTGGCACAGGTGCTGTTAAAGCAACACTCTCGGTTAGTGCTCTTGGGACTTTCAAAACTTTTGTACATGCTTGGCTCTGTGACCTGTGATCAGTCCCATTTAATTCAGTGAAACTACTGAGTTTACAGTTCAGCATGTGTTTCTCTCTTAGTAGGATGAAAAGCTAGTAAGACTCTTCATGTTAGTTTTTGAAAGATAAAGAGACTGGGTCTTGATATGCTGAATGTAAAAAAAAAATATTTTATCAAAAATCTTGACAGTGTCTGTTGGTGAGAAAACTGAAGGAAGAGCTTTTTTTATAGTGCCTGTGGAGGTTTTGTGTGTGTGATATATGTTCCATATACTGCTAGGGGCTGTATATTGTAATGAATTTAAGAGACCAAGCTATGAGACAGAAGTGGATATTTGCCAGAAGAAAGCTTTTTTTTTTTGTGTGTAACTCCTTAACTCCTTTAATCTAGAATACCATTGAATTACAAAACTCCAATTAATTTTTTCCTCCCCTTTCATTCTTTTTAATTTGATAGTAAAGATATGGAGTCGATATTGATCTATCCTCTCTCAGCCCTTTTACAGATATGTGATTTTTTCACTTTTCCACTTATTCTCTACATTGACATATCAGGCATGTGGGAGAGGGAAGGGATGTTAAGGGTCAGTGTGGTATAAACGCAGGACACTCAAGCTTCTGAAAGCATGTGTGCTTTTCTGTCAGACCAGCTATTCCTGGTCTGATGCTTTTTAACTAAAAGTACTGTTTTGGGAGGTTCCACAAAGCAGCTGTAGGCCACTTAGAGCTGTTGCAAAAGTAGCAGTGTTTTGTGGGCACAGCTTGGAGACCACTGGTTTAGATACTGAACATGTAAATTCCAGACTTGATTCTGCCTGTCAGTCATCTAAACTTGCCTGTGTAACTTTTCTAAGTAAGCAATAAAGAATGCCAATTGTGGGAGTCAAACAGCTATTTTGTGTGTGTGTGTGTGTGTGTGTGTGTGTGTAAATGCTGGTATGTTAACTGTGATATGTAGAATTAAATGCACAGCTTCTATATTAAATTAGTATCTTGTCATTTTTAGGCATTACCCAATTGGTTTACTGTTTGATCTCCATGCATCAAATACAGCCCTTCCTTGGAGCATCACAGTGCATTTCAAGGTAAAACTGACACAGACCCTTTTTTAAGAACAAGTGAGCATAAGATTGCATGACATCTTGGAGCTAGGTAAAGGTTTTATAGCTATTTTATAAAACAAGTGAATGGTATGATTTGAAAGGGAGAATATTCATTGTTCAGGAAGCATATAAAGGTTTCTGTAAATCTGCAGCTATTTTCTGTGAGATTGTCCATCCATGAGATTAATGAGATTCCTTAGAAAATTATTGTATTATAATCTCAAAATCCAAGATTATTTTTCAAGATAAGTTATGAGACTTATGATATAAGAGAAGAACTTTCTATAATGTTCTTAATTCAATTGGTTTGAGTCAGATGAGCATGGATATGAGATGCTGTAGAAGTCCTTGAAGACAGGAATGCTGCTGTACTTAATGTTGGTCCCTTTTAGAGAACTGAGTGAAATGAGTTTGGTCTTGTGACAGCTTAGTCACAGGAGAAGCATTATTTTGATTATGCATTGTAAAACCATTAGGTATGACTTAATAGCACTACTGATCTTTGCTCAGAAGGGTACTTGAGCAGGGTTAGCTTTGGTGCAGGATTCTTGCATGCCCTGAAATGCATTGAGACTGTAATTCCACGGATGTTTTGAAGTCAAAAGCACAACTACAAATCATGATATTTAGCTTTGAAATGTTAATTTCTCCATTATAAAAGAAACAATGCAATAGGAAAGCTGATCTGAAGGACAATGCTACATTAATAGGCTTGACTTTAGTGTGTGAAAGATTTGAGTGAAATGAAAAGCATATTGGGAAGCACTTGTGTTGAACGTTTTCATTGAAACAATTCTCGAAGGTGTGTTAGAATAGCTTTTTCTAACAGTAATCTGATTCTTTTTGGAAGTGTACACTGAAACCATACATTCTTATATGTATTTCTACATGTTGAAACTTCTAAAATGACTGACTTAATGGATCTGAAGTTGGGGATGTTTTTGAAACCATTATAATTGCTACATTTGTCTGATAAATGTCAGAGACCTGGGATGAAGAAACTTCCAGAATGTTCTGAAGAAAATGTAGGGCATCTAGTTTCATAAGTCATGGTTTAATTGTTATGTTCTGAGAGCTCTGGGATATTAACAGTGGCAATGTGTGGATGTTGCCATCACAAAGTAGAGGCATCTGGAGAATTAAGTTGCAGCACTACAGTACTTTTTAATTTCACACAGCAACATAAATTTGACTTTAATGTCCTTGTGTTGCTGCTTGCCAAAAGCTCTGCTACTTTAAGTTTTTCTCAAAGGTATACATTAAAGATCAGCAGAAATAATTAACTGCTAAGGTAGTATCATTTAAAAAGTTGATGTAATTTAGTAATATAATACTGTGGAGTTAGCACCTGCATAATCTCTCTTCCTATTTTGATGTAATCTGAAAGTTTTATTTAAATAAAACTCCTCTGAATCCTTAAAGTCAAAACATAACTGAAAGATATCAAAGTATGTCAAAATATTGAAGAGGTTTTCATGTGTTACAGTTCCTTACAGCTGAATAGTTTAGGTGTGGGATTTCTGACTTGAGTATTCTTTTCATTTCTGTGTAGTTATTTGTCAAAGAGCCGTAATTTTTATTTGGCTTAATCAAACAGTGTTAGATTTTATGGGGTTTAACTTTTGTTGTCATGGCTGTCTCCTTTCTTCTACCAATGCACGGAGTCAACAACAGATCCTTCAAGCATCTGTAAAGAGTGTTTTTCAACTTTTTTTTTAAAAGTCAGACTCCCCCTCTCATGTTTCTTTGTTTGATGTTAAAAAAATGGAAAAGGTTTATTTCTGTTCAGCAAAAGTTTTCAAGTTGATAGATGCTTGTAATTGTCCTGCTGTGTTATGTGTGCAGACCAAATCATAAACACGCTTAGTTTTTGCATTGAAGAAACAGTTTGTTAATTTGTACTTCTGGTATGCAATAAAATTACATGCATTGTATCTTGTAAAGTTGAAAAACAGTTGCATTAAATAGTTGCAGAAGGATGAGGCTGAACAGCGTACTGGGGTGTGAGAATCATGAGAAGATGTAGCCTGGGAAGTTGCTTTTGTTACCCAGGTGTGGCTTTACGGGAAGGAGGGAAATTCTATCCCTTCCTGTTACAATCATCTCACCTTACTCTGCAGCCTGCTAAACGCTATTCACGTTCTCAGTGTAACCACCTCTCCAGATTTTGGGCAGTAGATAAGAAGTGGTGAACTGGTCTGGAAACAGTAGTGCTATTGGAGGGGAGAGGAAGTCGTGTGTGCCAGGGGAAAGGCTGAGCTTCTGCTGAAGCCATTGTCTGCTGGTGCCTGCCTCTCCACCCATGACCTGACGTACAGGAGGAGAGACAGCATCTGTCTTTTTGTGACAGTCATCATCTTTGTGATTTTTTTTTTTTAGGTGAAAATTGGGTCAGGTGGAATGGAAAGGAAGTACTTTTCCATGTAGCATATGGATAAATTGTGGAACTGCTAGGAGATATTGTGGAAGCCAGAATTATAAATGGGGTTTTTTTGAAATTAATCTATTTAAAGGAAAGACCACTGATGGTAACTAAACACAAATACATAGATGCACCCCCTGCCACTGGATACATTCTTTATGGTTTTTAATGACCTATTTTCTGTAAATGTAGTCCAGTGCAGCAAGTAGACTGTCACAGGATAAACAGATGTTTTGTGAACTAGAACTGAGAGATAAATATGGGTGGAATGGAGTTATGAAACCAGACTGTTGAAATTGCCTGTGATGTTTTTGGTACAGTTTTATGTGAGAGGTCATTTAGTACTCCTGTCTGTACAAATGATACCTATTTCTTTGTGACCAGTTCATGCTGCAAGGGTCTACTGGTATGTGATAATAAAAAACAGAACTCTCTGAGCTTTCTAAGAAAATGGGAGTCAACCCTTAGTAACTTTTCTTTCAAAGATGCAGGACATGCAGGGAGTAAGACACCACCAATAAGAGTACTTGAATTAAAGCTGCCTATGTTATCTGTTAATACGTTTTGCAAATCTCCTAGTTGTACAGCCAGGGGTGGCTACCAGTTTGTTTACAATTGTCCCTTTCTTCAGGGAACTGAATAAAATTATTTATGATGGATCACTATTTCTTCAGGTTGAAAGAAGGCAAGTAGAATTTAAAAAAAAAATACACATGATCCACATTTAAGTATAAAACTTATTATTTTGTGCCCTGATTGATAAATCAGTGGGGATACTGTGTTTTTTGTTGGCAGTCTCATGTAGGTGAAACTGTTTCATATGTTTCTTGCACACGTGCAGTGTTTTTTTCTAAGTTGTCACTTTCATGTTTAGGTTTTTCAGCTTCTACTCACAGTACTTCTTAGAAATGTGTCAGTGTTTTCCTACTAAAGGAAAGAGTACACAGCACTGAGATTCAAAAGTGTTTTCCAGTGTTTCACAGTGTTACTGCTTAGAGGCTGGGAAAATTAATCATGCCATACCTAGTTCTACTACTGTGTCTAGATTCTTTACACTAGCTTAACTAGCTCTGACCAATTTTAAATAGATCCTTGCTGTTCTGCAGACTACACTGTGTATGATTTCTGGAACTCATCCCCACGGAGTGATGTTCCCTGCAATTTGAATTTCATTGGAAGAAGGTCAGCAGGAAGACGTCTGCCTGTTGAAAGAGAAGAATGTCCCAAAAAAGACCCTGCAGTTCAATATTTAGACATATGTGTAGTGAAACAGTTGTAACAAAACTGTTGTTTTCTTAAACTTAGCTCAAACATCAGTTTTTAACTGTGAAAGTCAGTTTCTAGGTTCTTATATTACTTGGCATTAGGTACATACCACTGTTTCTTCCTTTGTTTTGAGGGATGCCAGTGTCTCATTTTGAATTCTTGCATGTAAAGAACTTTTTTGATCTTTAAGTATGCTATTTCTGTCTATTTGTTTCTTCTGGATTGGTTACAAGACTTTTCATTTTTATTTGAGTGAGTAAATTGAACTTCTGAAAGTATTTTACAGGCCTATGCAGATGTCAATTGGCAAGTAACAATCCCAGTAATGTTTTCCTAGTAATCTTGGGCCCAATTATGCTGAGACACTCAGCTTTGTAGGGTAGAACAGGAGCAAGATCTGCCCCAGAAGAACTTTCCTTATTGTTGTGTCTTTTTAAATGTCTTTTGCTTGGCCATTCTCATGTGAGAAATTAGATTTACCTCTGTCCTCAGATTTCTAGTCATCTTAACATGCATCAGTCCTAACAGCAGCACTCCCTTTTGCAAGTTCAACACCAAACCGTGTAAACTTCAGTGGAAAAGATATTAGGAATCTTTTCTTTAGGCCCCTGTTTTTGGAAAATACTCATCCTTTTGATCCACAGTTTCCAGAGTTTGGGTTCTCACTGTCATAAGGAGGAATCACTATATGAAATTTCATTATTTAATTTCCAACTCTTCTCAATAACTTAATGAGGAGGGAACTATCACTGTTATCCTCAGAATTTCCTTCAGGTAAGGCAATCCCCAGCTCCCTTTTTTGATACTTTGGGTTTCTATATTTTGAAGGGGTCTTCACTATTTTTCCTGGGTTTATGCAGGGGAGTGAAGGTAGGGTTTTTTCCAGCATTAGATTTCTCCTACTTTGACATGTTAACTATGTTGTAAAAGCCTTTGAAAAATATCCCATTATATGTACTTGTATTTCCAAAATGCTTTTGACAATCCCTAATAAAAGCTTTTTAAAGTGCCAATTTGTTATGGGTTAAGAGGAAAGGGCCTCTGTTGGAATAGAATGAGAATTCAAGTATAAAAATGTGGCAAGCCCTTGTTAGGAAAGGGGGGTACTGATGATGCCACCACCCTGGTTTGGCTCTGAGGTTTGCTTCATTAAGCATGATCATAAGCAACTGTGAAAATAAGATGAATAAGGAGGGAATAAAGGTGGGTTTTAAAACTTCTGAAAACTAAAGGACTGGATTTGTGTTAGTGAATGCTTGTGTTCTTATAAAATGGCAAATGATAGTAAGTGTTGATAGAAGAAAAACTGGAGGAAGGCAAACCACAACTTCTACAATACTGGACTTCTGATCAGTTAATTTCCAAAGAAATCTTTTTTGTGCCTGAATGAGATTTACTATTATAACTCCTTAATAAATTAATTAGGAGAGGTAGATGTCATTTACTGAAGGGATAAAAGTTACCTGAGGAATGGTAGTTGTACATCTGCAATGCTGAATGCTGTGTCCCAGTTCTAGCCAAATAAAAGGGGTCTAAAATAACATCACACAGGCTAGCAGTAGTCATGTGGATTAGGTGAAGCTGGAGCTGACAAAGATTTCCAGTATCTCTAATGAAAAATGTTTGTAAGTGGCAGATATGCTATAGTTGATATATTTGGGTGATTCTGCTTGGTTTTCAAGGAACTGCATAGAAATGGTTGATAAAATATCATAGAGAGCCAATATAAAATAGGTGCTTGTCACTTACTTCTCATCATTTTCTCCTGTTTATTGTCTGAGAATTGAATATCTGCTTGAAAACATGTTAAAATTCTGGTTTTACAGAAAGTTGTTCAGCTTTTATTTTTCCTGAAACATTTTCACTGCAACCTGTTTCTTGTCAGCAGAGTGAGAGAATGGTTGTTACATTCTTCTGTAAGTAGAAGTTGCCAGTGTGCTTCTTTTGCATAAATATATGCCTGTTTAAAATTAGCACTTATTTTTCATCATACAAGGTATGTGATGCATTTATTTTTCTTGATCTGTCATTTCTCTTTGTAGAATTTTCCAGAAAAGGATCTTCTACACTGCCATTCTAAGGATGTGATTGAAGCTCATTTTATGGCTTGTATAAAAGAAGCAGATGCTTTAAAGCACAAAAGTCAAGTCATCAATGAAATGCAAAAAAAGGATCATAAGCAATTGTGGATGGGATTACAGAATGGTAAATACAACACATCAAGTATTAATTATATTCAGGTCAAACAAACTAATAAGTAATTTCTTCAAATTTTAGTTATTGCATGAGATATAAAACGTCACTGTTCTGCAGAATTTTTGTCAACTGTCATGGAAAGCATTGATGGTTTTGGTGGTGGGTTTTTTTTTTTTTTTTTTTTTTATTAAAGTCATCACTTTGGTGATAATTCAAATGTGCCTTGAGTTATTCAAGGATTGGATTGTGACGCTGTTTTAATAAACCAAAACTACCAACAAAACAAAATAGATAAGTATTTTCTAGTATACTTTTGTGCAAATAATGGTCTTTATTTGGGAGACACCTGGGGTGTAAGTGTTCAGTATTAGCTGTCTTGGACCATACAAGAGATTGTGTCCTCTAGTTAATGCTTGTGGGTTGTCAGTGGTAAACAATGCAGGTAAACTTTAAAAAAAGTTGTCCAGTAGATTTAATAATTTTACTTTTCTCTCTGCCATTTTTTAAAATTGCTTTATGTCTTTCACAAGGACTTCTGCATAGATAAGTATTGACTTGAAAAAGTCAGCAAAATAATTCAGAACAAGATCTTATAATTAGTGTTCTTACTTTGCACAGATGGCATAAATCTATATTGCAGCACAAAATAAAACTTCTGTTTTTAGTGTCTTCCATATCATGGTTCTTAGAGTCCTGTAAGTTGAAAAGCTTTTGTAAGTATTTCAGAAACTGCTCTCTAGAATGGGTGATTATGCCACTTTTATTGCATTTTTCTCATCTTCTGAAGCTGTCACTTATATTATCACTAGTAAATTTATTTTCTGAAAGCATTTTACTGTAAGCATGAAGATGTTTATTCTGTGTTGAGATACAAAATACTGAACGCTTAGTAATAACATCTTCCCATATGTGTATAAGAAAAATTAAATGAAACAGAAGAACCTTAGAATGCAAGAAGACTTGAAGCATGCTTTTGGCTTAGACAAGAAGGTTCCAAGTTAGTTTTGATTTAATGTTTGTATTTAGTGAGTGTGTGGCATTTTTTTCCATTGCTGTTTAGTGACACTGCCTTTCATCTTAAAGGTACTCCAGTGATAATTTTGAAGTTGAATGCTTATTAGAACTCTGCTTTCTATTTCTTATTTAATTGGAGGAGAGCTAGAAATTGAGGGATTATCTTAATTTGCCATTTTAGTAGTAGGATCTTGAGGAAGGCCGTGCATACCTGCAAATTTTATCAAGTAAGAAGTTGCACTTTATCTGGTTCGATTCCAAGTACTTCTTGAGAGATTCTGTATTGCATAGATAATAGTCAGCAAACTTATTGATACTGTATTCAATTTCGTGAATTCACACTAAGTAAGAGTTCTGGTCCAGTGAAAGCCAAAATCAGTATAAAAAATAGAAGTTTCCCTAAAGCTTATATCATTACAAGTCAATTTAAGCAGAAATGTTAATAATTCTGTGGGAAAAGAAGTATTTTGCTCTAATAGAATTTGTCTTGCAAGCAGTTTAGTTCAAGAAGCAAAAATCTGTGCCAGCATAATTTTGTTTTCTATTTCAAAAGATTATTATATTTATTGCAAAAAGAAATTCTGTCACTTCATCCCTGTACTGAGGTGTTCCCAGCAGTGCACTTTATGTGCTTTTTTATTAATGCTTTTTAAAATGAATACTAAAAGACCTTTAACATGAGTTACACTGTGAGTGTAGAGTTACAATATGAGTATAATAATGACAGAAGAGTGGACTAAATTATGAAACAGTACAAGTTAAAGTTCTTTTAACCAGAAGTTATAGAAACTCAATACTCTCAGTATTTAAGGTAAGAGGACAGATGAACAGCATGCTTTATTTTTTTGTGCTTGTCTTAGGCTTTATCTTTTCATTGATTATTTGTCTAAGAATATCTTCAGTTATAGGGAAAGCAGATTTTTTCTGTTTTGCTCTATAATGTTAAGAACAGAGGTTGCCTAGCAAAATTGATTTCAAGGTTTCACTGTACTTAATGAGAAATTGCACCTGTGGAATCTGACACCTGAATGAGAAGTTTAAGCAATCTTTTGAATACTTTCAAATGCTAATTTTAATTTCTCAACTCTTCATAAAAGAGAAACAAGAAAAGCTTATGAAACCAAGAAAACTCTTTTTAAGCATGTTGTATCTTTCAATATGTTTTTATAGGCTTTCGTTTGAGATGTAATAATTTTAAACCACTTTGTGAAACAGAATGAATGACCACAAAAAAAGAAAAGAAAGTAGCATTTGTGATAACTGCTTTGTAAGTAAAGATACATCTGCAGACCGTTTTTTTTTTTTTACAACTTCAAACAATTTTTTTCAGTTCTTAATTATAGGAAGTGTTATTTAACGAGTGATAGCTGTACTTAGAAGACATGCCCTGAATTTACGCTTTTGAAAAAAACCTATCCAGTTTTATTTATTTGGAGAAATGTAACTCTCAGGTAATGTGTAATTGGGTATAAATGTTTCTGCTGAGAAGCCGCTATTTGAACAGGTAACGTGAAACTTACCAGTTGCCTGTAGATGGCTTTTAAGAGAAGAGCTGTAATAGTGAATTTGTGGGAAAATCTTGTGCTAGTAACAGCTGGTGGTTATTCATATCAACCTTTACATCCCTCCTCCCACCATTTCTGGTTTTATGTTAATCTGATACCAAATCAGGAAAGAAAACATACTCTTCTATTTTGTGCTGTGGTTTTTCTTGCTCTTCACAGACAATTTTTGATTCATAAACCAGATATTTCTTAGCTAGAACTCTTCTTTGGGACAGGTACATTTTTGACCAGCGTCATGGATGTCTGTCTGTGGTAGGGAAGTGATAAAAGCAGACTGTGCACTTATACTGACCTTTGTTCCTTTGTAAGAATTGTTAAAATTCTTTGGTTAGAATTCATGGAAAATGTTACTACTATTTTTGCTTTAATCGAGTTATGGCCATTTTTACCATGGATAAAGAGGATTTTCAAGTGGGTGGGTTATTTTCTTCTTGCCTTTTGTGTGGAAAAATAAAGGCTTTCAGCTTTGAAACTCCAAGACTCTATGGGCCTACTGATGACTCAGGATCAAACGAATGAAATCCCAACTCTTTCTAGGGGGAGAGCGGCATTTTTTGCGTGGTTCAAAGAATTAATATCTCTAACTTCAGTATATAATAGTTCTGATAAATGAGGGGATTTAGATTCAGCACATCTGCTTTTTATCAGTTGTGGACTAACAGAAGCAACTGTACCCTGAAATTTTCACAGGCATCCTTTTATCACCAATGAAGACTGGACTTGGTAATTCTGATACATGAGTGGGAGAAATAAACAGTAAAAACCCATAACCATTTTAAGGTTTCTTTTATATATTATAAAATATAATGAAGTCATTATTTTACTGAAAATATTATGGAAAAAGAATGTAATGCTCGTTCATGCTGTAGGGCTTACCAAAAGTTAAGTGGCTGTATTGAATTGTTTTTATTAGAGGAGAAAAATCCTGCAAGCATTCAGAATATACAGTATTTTATCTTTTAATCATGTGATCTTTCTTGTCTTACTGACAGAATTAAGCCTGTGTTGTCTTGCATTTAGTTTCAAAATTTATCTAAACTATTCTTGGGTTTTTGAGAGGCAGAAGTTGTGTTTGTTCTCAATTATCAAATTTCTGTTTAGAAATGTTGGAACTGTGAAAGGAAGTGTCTTACAATATCAGCTTTTCTTGTGGCGTGTACACCTGACCCACTCAGGTTTGATAGGTGTGTTTCTCCTCTTCATAGAGAGCTGGTGGAAGCAATGCTGTTCCTTACCTTATGATGAGCATGCTTTAGTAGCTGAGCAAATCTCTGTGATCTCAGCTTGTAATTTAAAATTTGCTTAGAAAATCTTCTGGAGTTTATCAGGAGAATGAATAAAAAAGCTGTTAGTTTTTAAATCACAAAGCTACCTTGTTTGCTTCTTCCGTGTATTGCTATCAAAATGGGGAGTTCTTTCCATGTTCAATCTGTGGAGGTTTGGTTAACTGTGAAGAAAGATTAAATAATTCCTTTGAGCTTTGAAAGCAAGGGTATTGGTTAAAAGAGATGTAAAAAACCCAATCCTTACCTCCTGTTAATCCTTACCTTACCTGTTAGTTAAAAATTTCCCAAAATGCAACAAGTTGCCTTATAATTAGTGTCAGTATCTGCTTATTCTGGAGTTAAGATAGCACGGCACACCCCAAACATCAGTGCTGCTGATACCATGGAACTGAGGGAATGTGATTTAGACAGCCCTGCACAAAGTCAGCCCAGTACTGGTTTGGTGTTGAGCAGGGTCTGGTTTCGGGCAGGCTGGACCTGCAGAATGAGTCAGCTGCGTCAGAGCAGGCCTTCCTGGGGATGTTTTTGGTTTTTCTTCCATGGCAGTGGGTTTTGTTTGGGGTTTGGTTAGTTGTGGTGGTTTTTCTGGTAATGGATTGTGACCTAGACCTCACTGTTAGTTCTGCAGTGTTTATGGGATTGTTACCCTTTCTGCACAAATGACTAAGCCAATGCTCCACTTGCATGGGTGCAGTATTGTGAGTCTAAACTGCCATCCCCCTGAAACTGCTTTTGACTTTGTTACTCCTCTGTGCTGGCCTGGTATCTACTTGAATAGCTGCCCTTTGCTGCGGCACAAAGGTGGGGAATTGATGGCAGCCTGCATTCCCCGTTGGCTTTCTCTTCTCTGCTCTCAAACAAGAGGGCAGAGCAGGTCTGCTCTGTCTGAGGCCAGTGAGAACTAGTGGGTCTCAAAGGAGAGCATGAACTGTATGAAGGCAGAGAAGGAAGGAAAGCAAAAAGTAACACAGCATGCACAATATTGCTGAAGTCTCTGCTATGAGAGGAGGTTGCTTAGAGATAGGCAGACAGAGCTAGTGTTTCTAGCATTTTCACCATCTGGTGTTAGACGTCCATGTGCCTAATAAAAACCATTACACTATGAAGGAGCAAACTTCGAGGTCTCTTTTTGCTGCATTCTGCTTTTCTTCCTCCCCTCGCTCTCAAAATAAGTCATTTCCTGAAAGATGTGTATGGTCTAACTAAAATTTAGAGTAAACTATCTCTAAAAAACGGACTTCACTTTTAAATTTAACTTTCTTTAGTTGTTGAGGGTTTCTTGTTTTTCAATTTGAAATGCATCTAAGTTACCTTCTGCTAGTAAAGTCCTGAATTTATTAATATGCATTAATATAAAGGTTCCTTAACTTTTAGGAAAAGCTTTGTTTTAGAAAAAGCGTAGTACAAGGAAAGCAAAGTGGGTTAGAAGGTTACATGCTGTTATGCTGCTCTTTTTTCATGTATATGTAGAAAGCATAATTAGAGATGAAGAAATCAAAATTCCAAGGCTATCCTAGACATGGAGCAGAGAGCTGGAGGATGGATAAAATTGTCAGGAGTCCTTTTCCCTTTGACTTAGGAAAGTCTGTAACAAGCACTGCTGCTTAATTCCTATACAACCTGTAGGCTATGTGTTTCAAAAATGGATTATACTTGTTGGTCATGAGAGCTTTCTTTTTAGTTTAAGTGACAGTACTTCCTAAGATCATCTGCTTTTTGACTATAGAGAAAGCTTAAATTTTGTAGGATGTATGCATTTTTATATTTGAATAAAAAAAAGGAAGTAGCCCATCTTGATGACTTTCTTTGCCTAAACCTTTTCCAGGTAAACTAGTGACCTAGAAATAAAGGGAGGTGCTGTTAAGGAAACCGTGTACTTAAAGTGAAACTTCTGGTTTGTGAGTACGTTTAATAAGTGAAAAGAATGTTGGTAAGATATGGCTCCCTTGTGTATACTATAAGAAAATAGGGGGAAAATGCCTTTTTGATCTGATAGATAATCTGAAGAATGACATGCTGCTTTCTTGTACAGTTTTCAAAATGTCCTCTTACGTTGAATGTTGTTACTTTGCTATCTGTGACAAGAAGAATATTTTCACGTATTTCTGTGGCTTCTGCTACATTAAGTCAAAACTGTTCTAAGGTCCTGTCTCTCCATATCTGATAGTGACTCATATATGAAGATAGCCTGAACAGTTCAGTAAACTTGTGTTCCTTCTTCAGTGGTGGATTTGTATTATATACCATGATCTTTCAAAATGCCCAAGTGAACTAAGTGTTTAATAGCAAGAATATTTTAACTGTGGCAATGTGCAAAATGGAAGAGAAAAGTCAATATCTTAATGATGCCATACCGGTACTTCAAGCTGTGCTCTCAAAAAGGCTGTCACTCACTGTAGTAGTCATTGAGAGTCAGATATGTACCAGAATCTTCCTGAAGTCCTTGGTAGTTGTAATTATCAGTGTTTTTGTAAAACAAGAATATGAATGGTGAATTTAGGTGAACTAAGTAATTTAGAGACAGGTCTTTAAATAGATGAGAAATTATAGTAATCAGCTTTAAATAATGTTTCTGAATAGCAAAGTAATCGTTTTTAAAATGTTCAAAATATTTATGTCATCAACAAAAGCTCCTTCATGCTTGAGGCATACCACGCAAGAACTTAACTTTTTATAAAATTGGTTAGAAATAGCAGTGAGCAGAACTATGCGTGCATGCAGAGTCTTAGTCTTCCTGGGAACAATGTGGAAGTAGTATTTTTACTAAATTTTGAGAAGACTTCTTTTTGGCTATAGCAGTTAAAAGCAATGCTTGTTAAAATATGAGTCAGTAGAAAATATGCTTGCTTTAATGTTAAGGAAATATACTTTGTATCCTTGACTTTCAGCTGCAGCTCTCTGTATCCTACAGTTTGATTATATATATATCTGTGACAGATTAACCCTTACTGAGTTTGTCTGTGACTGAGAGGAAAAGTTGGTGGGAGCAGTTGGTGGATTGGAGGGCAGATCTGCCATTCAGAGAGATCATGATGGGCTGGACCCTCCCCGAGCTGCAGACAAGTCCCGCACCAGAGACAGGAAGAAGCCCATACGTCATCGCAGTCTAGGAACTGACTGGGAAGCAGCTTTCTGGAAGTGGGTAATGGTGAAGAAGTAACTGAGTTGAAAGCCTGTTGTGTTGTGTTGCATAAATAAAGATTAAGTGGGGAGCTACTCAAGCCCTTGTGTCCCCTCTTGGCTCAGCACTTGTAAAGCTGCACCGGGAGTGCTGCGTCCTCTTGGGACCCCAGGCCAAAAGAAATGTGGGCAAACAGAAAAGAATCCAGCAGAGTGCTGGTAAAATTATTAGGGGCTGGAGCATATGCTGTGTTAGAGAGTGGAGGAACTGCCTTGTTCAGCCTGAAGATGAGGAAGCTGACGGTTGATTTCATACCAGCTTTCCACTACCTGAAAGGAAGGCCTCTAGGGCAGATGGAGTCAGACTTCTCTCACTCTTGTCTCCACTGGCAGTGGAGCTAGGCAATTACCAAAGAAAAAACAGTTGCTAGTTACAGCAGGAGAAAGTCTGATGGGACCCTGGGAAGGGAGGGTGGGGTGGGGTGGGATGGGATGGGCTGGGGGAGTGAAAGTGGTTGAGTTGAAACCCATGGAGACAATCAAACTTCACTGGGCGAAGCCTTGAGCAAACTAGTTTAACTTTGTGTAGGCAGCTCTTTTGGGGCAGGGTGAGGGGCTATTATTCCAAAGCTTGACCTCCAAAGGCACTTCCAAACTAATGTGGTTCCTGTACCTCAGTTCTTGTATGTCGGTCTTTGGTCTCTTAGTGCTGTGTGTGATTCTGCCCAAGTACTTCTATGGTTCATATGGTTGTTAGACAGTGGTGAACCACTGAGAATGGGCAAGTTTTGTGTTTTTTAAACTTCGATATTGGACATAGTTGTATGCAAGCTGTGAGTTAGTATGGCTTGTGTAGAGCTATGGATACAATTTAATTCCAAGCTTTCTTTTTAATTTCTATTAAAAATTAGTTTTAAGACGAAACCATGATAGTCCAGACAAAATTGTGCATATGTGCTACCCTGAGGGCTGCACCAGTTTGTTCACTTCTTTGACTTTCTAAAAAGATACTGCAATACAAGAGCCATGAAATTAGTATTTCCTTTCTGGATTTCAAGTCTTTCCCTCATTTTTGTATTAATTCCTTCTGTTTTAAAAACCCTTTCAACAGCCTTCTTGAAATATGTCCAGTCCTAGAGACTGATAGTCTGATAGCAGTTGCATCACTATCAAATATAGAAACAAAATAATTCCTTACTATTATGATACTTTTGTTGATAAGGTTAAAGATTAGGATGGGGTTTTTTAGTTCTTTTGCTTACTATGCTGCAGTGGGAACTCCATTTTAACTGTCTATATGCTCTTACCAGGGTTTTTCTCACTGCAAGGTATTTGTAGATGTATTTTTCCATTCTGTGATAATTGCTCAGATTGTTTGTGTACGCAGATTTAAAGCTATGCTGCAGTGAAATGCACATGTTGATGGTGAGCACTTGAGCAGTGCCCTTTACCCTCTAAGTGATCCATCCTGTTGTAGCCTCATGTGGGTGAAGGAGACGTGTCTAACTTCAAGATCCATGTGAAATTTCAAGTTGTTTGAAGCGTGACAGCACTTGAGTTTCAGAAAATGACTGTAAGAGGCTAGTATGAGTGAAACTAATTTTTGTGGTTGCCTGAAGAACATTTCAGGCTGAGACCCAGGGGCAAAAGAGACCCAACCTTTTAGCCCTTAGCTTGGACTAATCCTTAGTTAGCACTGCTCACTAGTAAGAGGTTCAGCACTTGCTGTCTATTAACAATAAAGTATGATGGGATTACCAAGAACTTTTTAACATAACAAGGTATAAATTTGGATTAATTTCAATGACTACTAAAGGATCTCCAGTCTGGTTTAACGGAGGAAACAACAAGTCTCGGCGTTTCCCTGTGTCAGTAGTTTTTTCAGCTGTTTCAATGGGTACTTTAAAGGCATGAGTAATTTTACTGATAGGTTTCTGAACCCTACATGCATAATGTGGCATACTGTATTTGTAAATTTATGTTTGAGTTTACTTTGTTGCTTAATGAATTTGTGTACTGAGATTATTGTCATGGGTGACACTAAGTCTTTGCCAACTCATACTTTTTTAAAATACATAAAAAGATTAATTTCAAAGTTCTCCTTAGATTCTGTGCATCTCTGTAGTAGTGAAGGCTAATGTCTGTCTGGCATTTGGGCATTCAGTGACTGCATTTCTAAGAAATGAATAGTTATAGATATAAGGGACTTGGCTGATAAGTTTCTCTTCTCAATTATTTGGTTATAAACTTTCTGAACTTTGACATAAAATACATGGAGAAGTTTTTAAATTTCATTTTAGGCAAAGTTATATAGCAATTATCATCTCTTGTTTAAGAAATATGATTAGTGGAGTCATGAAACTTTTATACTGTCATTAATCTCACTTCTGTTCAAATCTTACTGTCATTACTTTAAACATTGTTATTCAGATATGGACATCTGCCTTTTGCGAGTACTGCTTTTTGCTAATACAGAAACTCTAACACTTCAAGCAAGCACTTTCTTAAAAACAGATGGACTGTGAAAAACAAAAGAAATCAGATTTGACTGTTATGGTGGTTTAGGTGTCATGCAGACTGCATAAGCTTTTCATGAGGGAGGGAGACAAATGTGTAAAGTGCTTTTGCTGATAGGTGGAGAACTCTTCCTTGTTTACTGGCTTGATGAAAACTCAGTTTTGTTTTGATTGTTAAATTTCTGGCCAGCACCTTCTGTCTTTGTCTTGTCTAGCCAATAAACTAATGAGTTCTTATAGCTCATTGTAGCACTAATAGCTTCCTTGAGATTTTGCAAAAACAGGGGGTACTGATACATAAAAATGAGAGAAGGAAGAATCCTTTCGCTTAGATTTTTAAAGAGATTGGGGGGGATATTCGTCAGTGTTATGGGTTTTGTTTGTTTATTTTAAGCTTTGAGTCTTAAGGATTCTGTGAAAAGCAGTCACTTTTGCATTTTGTACTTTTGGAGCTTTAGGATTCTGGCAGTCAGCCAGTCTGCTAATAAAAGCTCTTGCCAGGTTGTATATATCAGTATGCAAACTGGATAGCTTTTTTTCTGCTGCTTGCTTTAAAAATTTGTCTTAGTTCTCTTACACCCAACTCTGTTTCCTGTAGTAAAAATACTGTATCCCTGGAAAGATGTTTGGAAGACAACAATATAAGGTTGTGAGGAGGAATTTGTTTAGAGGTCTTCAGACAGTGCTGTACACACAGTGGAGATCTGTCTTAAGATACCCGACTCAATTATGTCTAGCTAAAATGCCTGGGATATCAGGTGGATTGACAGAACATGCTTGATTACAAAATGCAGCAAGTTCATAATTCAACTGTTGCAGATTTATCACTGTTATATTTGGAAACTACAGAAACAATTAGAACTTCGAACAATAGATTGTCTTAAGCACTGCCTAAGTGTTCAGAGAATAATCTGAGAGAGATAAATTTTTAAATTTAACTGCCTTAAATAAGATTACCTGATTTCCAGCATGTTTTGTGGGAGGTGAGGGAGCAGCAATGAAGAACAGAAGCGAGTTAACTGCACATTACCACTGTTGAACTTTTTTTGTGATCCAGATCCTCCCTTGTTTGCTGTACATGCATGCCACAAGGGTCAATATACTTAATCTTCTGACATAAGTCTTTCATTTGTTCATAATTTCTTTTTCTTCTAATCCGTAAGATGTGTTGCTCATTTCTGGTGAATTTTGAGAACAGTAAGCTGTTCACCCAATTTTCCTATTTGCTGTAATATGAGCATTAAACAAGTAAATTGAGTTAATGTTTGTTTTACTTCTGTTCAAGTAGGATGTCTCCAAATATGGAGGTTCCTTATTTAAGTCTGCTGAAGCTCACTAGCTTAAGTAGGTCTTGATTGTTTTGTTTTTTGTATCGCCAAAACAGTTTTCTCAAGTGAGTTAGAAGTGGTAATTGAAGTATAAATCTATCAGTGCCTACTGTGGAATGCCTGTTCACACATCTGTAGTGAAAGCTGCAAGCCATTCTCAGTGCTGCCTCCGAGGATAAAGGAAGCATGCTAAATCCTCACCTTCCCTCTGAAGGAGTTCCTGAGGAGGAGGCAGTCATCCTTTGTGCTGGACATTTTAAGGCTAAACCTCTGACTCTGTAGACTGGAGTTCCCAAATGTGGGATTGCTTGATTACAGTCTGCTCCAGGGGTGTCACTGTCACTCCCAGCCCAGTGAATGATGGGGTAGCACCCTGCTATGGGATAACATCCTGCATCCAGGCAGCTTCTCATGCCGGGCAGGTGCCTGCCTGGTGGTGCTGACGGTAGCTCAGGTAAGTGCCTGTCAAGAGGCACTTGCTGCTAATCGGGAAACAAGGGTGTGGAAGTACTTTCTGAGATAAGTATCGGGAAATGCTCCTACAGCATACCTGGCAGGAGCTTGCTCACAGTTTCTTGGAAATTCCTGCCTTGTGTTGCATTCAGTCAGGAAAAGCAATGTATTATAAACCCTGCAATATATACTAACCTGTGCCTTTTAGTGCACTGACAGGCACCTGTGTTGTATGCTGGAGGGAAGCAAATCTCAAACTTGTTTTCTGCGATTGCTTTAAGTGTAATCAGTACTTTTGGAAGCAGGAAGAACCTTTGTCCTGTGAATACATTTCTGAATTTTACCTTGCTTCGGTGGGGCTGAATTCTGTAATGGGTATATTCCGTAAGAGCCCAGCTTCTTAAGACTTGGCTGAACATTGTGCCAAGGAGAGAAAATTGGAGACTGTGTGTTCCTTCTGTGGAAACATCCACTGTGCTTGGTGTCTTGGAGCGTTAGGGCCTATAGGGAAATTGATCCGTCGCTCTTCCCCTTCTAAAGCTGCCTTCTCCAGTGAGGCTAGCATCAGCTTTATTCATCTTAGCTCTTTGTATTCCTTTCTATCACTTCTGATGTTAGTTATTTGCTTCATTTGAATAATTGATTTGCATGTATAAAAGCCTTTATTACTCTTAGTTGTCCTTGTGCTGTCCTTAATACATTTTAAATGTAATAAACTATTCAGTTCTTGTAATGCCTGAACAGCATGAAATGGTGTGCAGGCTATTGTACTAACTCTAGTTATTTGGATAATAACAAAAATATGTTTCAAGCATAAACTTTTATTTTCAGGTTGTGTCATAAATCTGGCAGTGTATTTTCTGATCCTGTCATGCATTGTTGCAGATTATTTTAAGATCTATATATCCAAATGTAAACCACTCAAAAAGTATTTCTCCTGCTTAAGTTTCTCTGTACTTTACACCCATTGTTCATCTATAGCTAAGAACAATTAGATGTTTTTAGCAGACTATGAGACAGTATGGACCAGTAACAGCAAGGAGTGGAGAAACAGGCACTGTTAGCTGAGGTAATGCAATCCATAATTTATAGCCCAATATTTCCTTAACAGTGGGAGATAAAATATGAGTTAAAGTTGCTTTCTTTTTCAGTTCAATAAATCACCACATCACTGTTTTCATAGGAGAATGCAGATGACCTACCTTTGGCTTCAGGCTAAATAGGGAAGAGATGTGTGGGAAAAATAAATTCATACAGCTTAAACTTGTGTAAGAAAAGTTTGCATGTTGTTGCAATTGTGTCTCATTTACCTCTTTAGGCTGAAAAAAAATATGTTCTTGATACTGACAAAGCCTAATTTTACCTTCACAGATAAATTTGAGCAGTTTTGGGCAATAAATCGAAAACTCATGGAGTATCCTCCAGAAGATAATGGATTTCGATACATCCCATTTAGAATTTATCAGGTAGGAGACAACAAAGTAAAACCAAACTGTTCCACTGAGGTGTCATATACTGTAATCTGTTTTCAGAGTTATATGTTTCCTTTTCTAGTATTATGGCAAAACTTTGCATGCTCATCTTTGCTGGACCCTTGAGTCGTATGGATTAGCAAACAAAATAGACTGTATTTATTCTAATAGGTAACTAACATTCATTATGTTGCAAGTGTGTAATAGTAGAGAACATGCTATGGCTGGTGTAGATGACGTTTGTCTGTTGTTTTTAAAAAAACAATCCAACAACCTAATTCTGCTATTAAAAATAACTAGTAACTATGAAGAGTGCTTTAGATGCAAAATGCCCTGTGAAAGGTCTAAGCCAAACACCTCAGGAGCAACACTTTCCCCTCAACTGCTGTATGGGCTTCTTTTCTTGTAGGCATTTTAAGGTGGAAGTAATGGCATAGGTCTTGCATCTAGTTCTTACCTTTGTCTTCTAATTGTATACTTACAATCCAAAACTAGCTTTGAATGTGGGGTTTATTTTCCTGTTTTAATACACCAGCACTTTATTTTTCTCAGGATTTTGTTTGGAGACATATTCCTTGGAATCATTACAATTTTTCAACATCTCCTTAGTTTTTATAGCATTAAGGTCCCAATGAAGTTTGGAATAATATATGGTTAAAAGCTTATACAAAAACTTGTGTAGCCTCTCTGTAAATTAAACAGTTGTGCTCTGTTGGAATATTTTAATCTATTTGTATTTAAGTTTTGTGCCTCTAGCTGTGAAAAGAAAGTCCTTTATTCATTGTAGTGAATATTCTGATACTACTTTGTAACAGGTCATAATGACCATAGGAGCCTATACAGTCTTGCAGTGGGACTGGGGTAGCTTTTAGTGTTAGATATAAGACATTTACTGTCATAATGAAACCTTAGATTGAGAACGGAAGTCCGTTATTTTGTCAGAGATCGCAGCAGATGGCAAGGTTTGTATAAGAATCAAAAAGTATGTATCACGAAAAGTAGTACTCAAAGCATTTTGTTTGTTTGGTGACTAAGTTATTTGCTTGTTCTCTGATAGGTGTGGGGTTTTTTAAAAGTTTTTTCGTTGAAATCACGTAAATGGGTTTGCAAAAAAAGAGGTTTTGCTGTCCGAATAGGTTGCAGATCTTCTAGGCGTGAGGGAAGATTTCTGTGATACCACATGATTTCAAGCTAGTAAAGATTTTTAAAAATAAATAAATAAATAAATCAGTAAAATCTATCACTTGAACCAGTAGTACTTACCTTGATTCCCATTACCTTTTCAATTGGAAACCCTTACTTGCTATAGTTTAACCCCCGAATATCTAACTAAGAATTGAAGACCAAACATAAATAAAGATGATCCTGAGACAACTTTTGAGAAGGTTGGTTTATACTATTTTCAGTAATGCTGCTCTTACAATTTCTAAATATTTCCAGTCTTTCTTAAAAAGTGGATGCAGATGTCTCTAGCTTTTTTGTTTGGTTTGTTAGTGTGTGTACTGATTACTACTCTATGTGTTTAAAGGAATTTTCACAAAGCCTTAGGAAGGGTGAGATTATAATTTAATTCCAAACAAGTAGCTAATTCCTGTAGTTTTAACATAATTTTACAGTACTTAGTGACAAAGTTGCATATGGAAAAATAACTGATTCTAAAGTGTTCTTCAGATGTATTTAACCACCACCCTGAATGCATCTAATTTGCATTAGTGCTGGTAAAGCATGGCATTCTAATTGGATGCTTGTATATCCCCACCTGATGTAACCTGATTTTGTGCTGCAGTGGATATTTATTCCCTGTGTGTCTTCACACAGTGTTCTTACAGATGCTTAATGATACACTGGTGGATGGCAGGAAATGATGATGCATTGCCTTCAGTGGGGAGAGCTCCTCCTTGTCCTCTCCTTACCTTCTATTACCCCAAATTATTAGAAGGAAATTCTGTGAAGGGAACTGTCTACATTGTTTTTTGGCAATACAAGGTGGATGAATTTGTTTTCCTTCAAAGAAATATACTAGATTATGATATCACATAAGAAGAAACAGTCTTAGCAGCAACTAAATGTGAATTGGCAAAGTTGCTGCAGAAAAAATGCATTCAATAAAGTGATCCGATAGATTTTTTTTGCACTGAAGAATTAATTATTTTAAAAACTCAAAAACTCTTTCAGTTGTAAAGTTTGTCTATTAAAATACATTTCTAAAGAGTAATATGAATCATACCTCCTGTGGTGACCAAATCTGATGGAGTGTGTGGGTGAAAGAAATGGCAAAAACATGAACATTGTACTTGGGTAAGTCAGAACTAAACTAACCGTGGGTAATTTTAAAAACCCTTGTCCAGCAGCTCTTCTTTTAAGAATAGCAGCTAAGATTGGACCAGCATCCTGGCATCTCTAGTAGATGATATTAAAAAAAAGGTTGAGAATCATTAAAGATCAAGTCATTTGCAATTTTTAAAGTTAGGTAAGAAATCTTGGAGATTTTACTGCCAGCTGTCATATTCAGTTAGCTGTGTCATCTGGAACTTGAACCAGATAAACCTTTGACATAGGTGGAAACTTCTTTTACCAGAGACAGTTTGAAAATAGTGATTACATTTTTGTGATACTTTTACTTCAATGTATCAAAAAAGAAGTTCCCCACTTCATCACTTCAGAGCTGTAAGCTGCTTTGTCTTCAGCTGGCAGGTGCACAAAACCTTTTTTTGCCTTTTTATCTGATAGTACTGTAGAATAGAGTGCTTTTTGCATTTGTTCTTTAATGGCGAGAGAGAAAATAATAGTAACATTTTGAGTATATTCTGAATTCAAGTGTTGCTTTTCATGTCCAGTACTAGAGCTAGTTTGGCTTGTGGAATTTCCCCCTGTGTTTATAAGACCAGCTGACGTTTCACAGTCTAATTGAACAAACTGGCTGATAGGTGGCTGGAAGTTTTCATCAGTCTTTGGCTCCAGGCACTGTGACAGGGCATATTAGTCAGGAGAGGAGTCTCTATGTGCTAACAGAGACTGCTCTGATGAGCTGCTGCCTGCTGTGGGAACACTCTTGAGTCTCAGTTGTTGTGGACTCAGTTTGCACTCATCCCCCAGTTTTGGTGTCTTGCTCTCTCCCCATGTCATGCTCACTTCATCTTGCTTTTCTCTGGACTCTGCCCTGTGAGTGTATGGGATTTAAAGAGGCATACTGTATTTCATTCTTGAGATTAAAATTACAAAAGTATTGGAAAAAAATGGACAAAAACTCTTCATGACAAGTTCTCCTCAGTTTTTCTAGAGTCACAATTGATTGAGGCAGGGTGGCTGTTGTGTGTTTGCTTGCCCAAAAAGGGATGATCTGCGATTGTTTGCTTCTTCCTTCATTTGATACTGGAATGAGCATTTCCTTTGCTTCTATTTTGTAAGGGTTTTGATTAGCTTATTCATCTTATTGCTTAATTACATAGTAGGCCTTAATCTCAACATTTTAAGGGACTTATGATAGGAAAACCTGTTCAAAGTTAAGTTGTACAGTCACAAATTGTTAGAATGTTTATCTTCCTTTGTAACATGAGGGAAAATCTCCATACCTAATAATATATCAGTTAAATTCAACACTTTGCTCTTTATGTCAAAGCTGCAGTATTGAGATGTCTAAGTAGACATAAATATTTACCATGACCTGTCCTCTAAAAGTAGCAAAGTGGGAGTGGGAAATGAAACATTTTAAGACATTATTAATATCTGTCTCAATAAATGAATCAGAAGCTCAAGTGTGGCCACTTCCAAGCAATTGAAGACTGTTTTATCCATATTTCCACATTTAATTGGCAGAGCTCGGATAAGCAACTGCAAAACCCATTACAAGTATGCAAATCAACGGCACAGTTTGGCCCATGTTATGACAACTGTTAAAAAAACTGATGAAAACAGATTGTTTGGAAAGATACTGTGTCTACCTGTAAAGTTTTCAAGTAATAATAAATCTACCCTTTTGTGCTAGTAGATTATGAATTTTTTTTTGTTGTTATTGTTGAAAAGTCTCCATTACATTTCAAGTCTGAATTTGTCTGACTTCAGTTTATAGATTCTGTTTTGCCTTACCCCACGTTAAAGTCATGTGACTTTCTGACCTCCCAAGTTCACTTATGGATTCATATCAGGAGCTTTCTTTGGTAAGCTGAATCAATTGAACTCTTTAAGCCTTTTGTCATGAGACTTTCTTATCAGTACTGAAGTAGGTTTTTAGTCATATTTTCAAACGCTAGCTGATACTTTGGTAATCCTCAAGATTAATATTGACATTGGGGAGACAAAAAGGGCAAAAGTAAAGCTTATATTTATAGGATATTAAGCCAAAAGTGCTTCAAGCACTGGTGGAATACAGGTGAAGTTAGCTGCTACTTGAAACTTCAGATCTGAAAAGTGTTATGAAAGAAGTTGCAATGCAATAACTCGTCAAGCAAAGAACTAGAAAATATAAGTGCTGTCAACCTGAAGAGGGCAGCACAACACAGCAAGTTTCAGCATTTTGTTGGCTAGTGTAGAATGCTCTTGAACAGACACGTGTGTGCAGTGCCTTATTTTTTTTTCTTATTTATTGAAAATGATGTTTTAATAAAGGACCTGCTGAAAATAGACATTTTGTTTCTTAAGAACTTCCTTTTACAAGGAAGAAGTTTGAGCAAATGGGAAAATCATGTGAAATGTTGATTTGTGTAACAGAACTGGGCTCAGCTGAATTTCTGTGCTGAAGATAAACAAATGGACTCTGATTTATTCTAATAATTGATGGTTCAGTACTAAAGAAACAGTAGCACACTTTCACCAGTTTTAAATTACTTCAAAATCAAAGCTCTATGAATAAGAAAGTTTAAAAGCTTTGTCAGGTAATATTTTTCCTAGTGCCTCATGTTTGGGGGAAAAAAGAAAGAAACCCTTCTATTACATATTGCACTGGGGCAGTGTGATCCTTATGTACTTGTTTTCTGAACTGGGTTGTTTTGTTCTGTGCTGAAAGTAATAGCAATGTGACTAGTTGTCACCTTGAGTTGAAGGTCACTGTCACCACATTCCACCAGAGGTTCCATAGTTGCATAAGCTTTTCTTAATGCATCTCAATGCTCAATGAAATGAGCTGGCTCAAACCAGAGCTGCTAAAGATGACTTTTCTTACATATTCTATATTAAGGAGGGCTCGTGCAGCTCTCTTAGAAGACTTAAGGAACCCATGTGCAAGATCAGCCTCTTGTGCCTTTAAGAATCTTGGTACAGGATGGGAGCTGTCAATCAGAGTTTCAAAGAAAAATTCTGAGATGATAAACTGTACTTGTTGTCAAAATGTGACTAAAGTTTCCATAAATATGCCCAAGTTGTCTGTAAATCTGTCAATCTGCCTAGTTCAAAGCTATTGTAAAAGTTGCACAGTGCTCAGGGAAGGAGATGCAGAGGAGATGGAGCTGTAAAACCTCGATTGAGGTTGATTTCCTGCTGTGTGAGCTGTTACCAAGCTGGATGGTTTTAAGCTAGTTCAGGCTTGTCACTAGGAGCTACAGTAATTCTTCAGAGTTGAGTGTAGATGTAGCTTCTATACAATGAATAAAGTAGTTTTGCTTGTATGAGAAGCAGTTTGTTGAGGTGTTCTAAGTTACATTATATCTAGTTTAAAAGAAATTAGGATATACTCGATTCTGCATATTGGGGAAAAAAATGGGTAGTATTTTTTTTTAAATCCTTTTTTTATCTTTGCAATACTTAAGTTACTCGTAGATCTCAGAAGAATCTAATTATATGAAAAACTGATAGAATCCTACTAGTTACTAAATTAACTTTGTGTAAACAGTTTTATAGATTTTTTTAAAGTCAAAGTACATCTTGACTTACAATGAAATAATGAACACTTTGTGGGGGGAAAAAAAAGTCTGTTGCCAATTTGAAAATACCTTAATCTTACCTCTTACGCACCCCCAATTACAAATGAGTTGTTACTTTTTTAACCAATTGGTACTGTATAAAATTCTTCAATTGTTGTCTTTTCTTTGGATTGTCTTATGAGAATGGAGTTTGGTGTAAATAAGTTCAGGTTAGTGTTTGTGCAACAAGTTGAATTTAAACCATGAGGTTTGAATTCTTGTGGCTCCCTAAACTGTTTCATTAAAGTGGTACTCTTGTAGATTTATATATAATCCTAAATTTGTTAGGAAAATAAGTGTATGCATGCAATTAAAAAAAAACCTGCACTTTTTACCTCAACCTTGAATCTTCATTCTTAAGAATATCAATACGTTGAGAAGCTGTGATGAAGACAAGGAATGAAGCAGTAATTCAGTTGAGATAGGTCTGTGTACAGATACTCATAGATCTTATAATTTAAATGCATTGCTCTTTAGTATGTTGCTGCCTTTCCTCTGATCATTAAAGGTGATCACTTTACTTTTCCATTTCACTTGCTTTAGTCAACACAATCCGATTTGCCACTTTCACTGCATACTTTGTAATGTGGGCAGGTTCTTATGTTGTGGCAAAAGGGACTTTGCCTACCTGAAGCTTAATGTGGAGCTGTATTCCTCAGAGATTGGCTCTTGTACTCTGATGTAATAGAAAAATTAAAAAAAAAAAAAAGTAGTTGATGAGCTGCTTTACTTAGAAAAAGGGAAAAAGCTGATACGGAATTTTTTCTTCAGAGAGATGAGGAATGTCATCTTCAAGGGTTATTTCTGTGGCTGTGCAGTATAAGCAATGCCTATAGAACTAAGCCTAGCTAGCCTATGATGCTGATGCAAAACTCTGCGTAGATGAAAGCCACAGCCAGTACTTGTTTTGACTTATCAATATCAGTGTGCCACCTTTACTTATTTTTAAATAAAATAGGTGAATAAAGCAGGTTAACTTTTGCACAGAATTGAGGATTAGGAAATAGAGAAAGCTTCTGTTTTTTGGAAAGTACCAAGACTTCTATTTGCACTTTCCAGAAGACTGAAAGCAAATTCCCTACAGGTAAATGTGGAATGGAACAAACCTATGAAGAAGTGGGATATGACACCATACTTTAGAAGTACAATATGAATTAGCAAACAAATTTTTGAAATTTTGCTGCCCTTGATTATAGGAGTTCTTGCTAGTTAATCATTACTGTAGGAAACTACAGAGAAATATTGGATTTAATGGTTTTAAAGTAGCTTGAAAGTGGTTTATGAAGTATTGTATTCTTCACTGCTCTTAAGCAAGCAATGTAGTGTTTGCTTTTGTGGATGTAAATCCATTTCTAAAGTTGTTTGCTTCATAGGTAGTCAGTACTCAATTGCTCATTTGTTAAGTGAGCCTTAAGTCTGCATGTGCACATAAAATGCTGCAGCTGTGAAGTGCACTATTGATTTGTTGTCTCTGACTCTTCAGATATGTTGATATTTTACCAGTTACAAATACAAATTCTTTCCTGGGAAGGAAATGTAATACTTTGAGGCCATGCTTTTATTGTAGGTGTGTTTGTCTTCTCAGGGCTCAACAAAACTGCCTCTTGAAGCTGTTTTTTGTATTTAGTCTCTGCTATTTCTGGCTATGTGATGGTTGCCTGTTGTCTGCTCTGTGTCTCAAGTGTTGACCTTCTGCTTCTAGGATCTGTCCAATTCACCTGACATTAAATAATGCAAATTCAGTTGTTCAGAGAATACTTTCCCTGCACAAGAAAATTTGATAGATCATTTGAAAAACCAGGCAACAGCCAGAATGTGGTCAGACATGCTTGTTAAGCCTATTGAGTGGTACTTTCGCAATTTTTTGTATGGAATTGGAACTTTTGGCAATACATACTCTTGTTAAAAATGACCCACAAGTTATAACAGGGCCTTAGCAGTGAGACCTATGACAAGGAAGGTAAATTGTGTCCTGGGCTGCTGTAGGATGAGAGTTATCAGCAGCTGGAGGGACAGGATCCCTCCAGTCTACTTGTCACTGGTGAGACCACACCTGGAATCCGGTTTTGGGCTCTCCAGTTCAAGAGAGACATGAAACTATGGGATGAGAGTACAGTAAAGTGCCACTGAGGTGATTGGGCTGAATCTAATGTGAGAGGAGAAAAAAAGGCTGCAGGACTGGGACTGTTCAGCCTAGAGAAGAAAATATTTGGGGGTGGGGAGTTCTCATCAATGTGTATATCTGTCTGAATATCAGAAAATACTGTGAGTGCAAAATCAACGTGGACAACATGATGCATCTTTACAAGGAGTTACAGAAACTGAAGCAATGTCTTCAGAATATTCTGAAGTGTCACAATGTGCTCAGCCCATTAAATTTTTAATCTGTTAAGGGTTGCTTTCTAACTACACATATCTTTTTCAGATAAGTAAAACATGTGGTAGGACTTTAACTTTCAAATATTTTAAATGGTTCTAATTACTCATTTTGTTGCTATTACGTAAAGTTTTTTCTAATGATTGTAAGGAAGCATTCTCTGCCAGTTTAAATAATATGGAAAAGGGTGATATTTTAAATGGTTCTTTAATCTTTAAAAAGATGAGCAAGTAATTGCCCTCAACAATGTAAGGGAGAATTAACTGAAATAGTTGCCATATTTCTCTGTAGGTTTATAATAATGCTAAACTATTGTTAGTTGTGTACAAAGTTAGGATAGAACTGAAGTTGTTTCATAAGTGTGCTCTCTTCAATGAAAGGCATCAAGGAAGACACGAGTTATTGTCCATGAATGATAGGAGAAGAGTCCTTAACCGTTCATGATCAAAAATGGTTCAATATTATTGTCTAGACATAACTGTAATAAGCCCTACTACATAAAATTTTAACCTTATTCCAGATGTGTTTATAATTCTAGTTGTGGCTTTAATTTGACTACAGTCTTGGCTAAGATACTAGATAATTTTGACATTATTACTTGCATCAATTCTTGGCATAATACTTGCCACATGTTATGGGGGCCATTGTTGAGGTCTGTTAAAGCTTCCACCAAGAAAACACATAATTCATCTTGCTTTTAAACCAGTGATCATTAATGTTCAACACCACCTAAAGGCATTCTAGCTTGTGTAATACTATTAGGAGTGCTTTCAACAATAACAGAATTTTCACTTTACTTGATGTTGTGATTTCCTTGATATGTGTGATTGATACGACGATTACCTCCCCATCTAAGGAGTTTTAAAGAAGTAACCAAATACACATTTAGCATGACCATATTAAAGCATATGTGCATCTATTCATAGAATTATCTTCAGCTTCAAACTAGGGATAAACTTCTGCACTACTAATTTAGGTGACTGGAGTTAATGTAATTAAATGTATAAAGTGTAGCCTGTTTGTTGAATCTTTTGTTGTTGTTGTTGTTTCTAGCCTCTTAAAAATATTAGGGAGTGTAAAATTCCTGTCCATCATGATAAAAACCTTCAATTTAATGAGGAAACTAAAGCATCTTTTTTGCAACATAACTGCAGAAATTCTGATACAAACTCAAAAAAAGGTGACAGAATTCTTCTTTTTTTCCATAGGTTAAACTCAGGCATATATTGTAACTTTTACAGCCACTGAAAATGTCTAATTTATTAGAGAAATTTGAAATGTAATGTGGGAAAACCAGATAATTTGATTTAACACGTTTGTTGATTGTACAACTAGTCCTGCAACCCACAGTACATCCTGTCAGTGACTCAATTTTTGTGGTAATTCTGGGTAGGTGTGTTGAGAACGTGTATTCTTCTTTTTGTCTTACGAGTTTTAGTTACATGTTGGACATATAAAAGCATTACTTGGTTCTCTTATTAAAAAAAATTTAATTAATTCTGTTTTACATTGAGTTGTACTTTGTTCTCTGAACACGGATGTGGTGTTGCAGGTAAGCAGTTCAAAACTTTGAATGCTAACAAAAGCAGTGCCAGGCTTATTCAAAGCACACAAAGTCATAACTAGAGCATCTACTTGATGGACTTTGCAGAGACTAAAGAAATGCTCGAAATAGTCTTTTTGTTTTTTTGGAATGTTGTTCCAGTCCTAATGTCTTAAAGAGTAAGTGAAATAGAAAAATTGTCAAAGGTATAGAATAAAGCAGTGGGTTGTCTGGGAGAAGCCCTCTATTTCTTGGAAGATTTGAAGGAGAGGAGCAATGATTACAGGATAAAGGCATATCACATTGTCATGTTTTATGCCTCTTGTAATAGAAGCTCAAAAAATACTAATAAAATTTGAAAGCTGACAGATTTCAAATAGATAAAACGAGATCATTTTTGTGTGTACTTTAGCTTGTTAAGCTGAAAATCACCTTTATGAAAGAGATGGAAGTTTATTTTTAAAAGTTTTTTTAAGAGGAAAGAAACCAAACAACAAAAACCCATTAACTCCCACCCAGAAACATTGTTGTGTCTTCTCCACAATTAAATACTCAATGAGTCTGGTCTACTATTAAGCAAAAAAAAGTCAAAGATACCCATCCTGAAACACCAGCAAAACCCCAGCCTTTCAGCACCAGTGAAAGGCCACTATTTCGGATGCGGATTTGCAGTATCTTGCTTTTGGAGAGGCATGGTGCTGTGATGGTTCTGTGACTACAGCAACTCAACAACTTTTCAGTTAGTCACTTTTACATTGTGCATTGAGATTTTTTATGGAAAACATTTCTACAAACTAGAAAGAAGACATCTAAAATGTATGGAAAAATATTTTTGAGCAAATATTTGCATAATTTTATTTTCAGGCACTAGTTAATTTTCCTGTTCTTTTTTATATAAAATAACTTGCATCATTATGCAAACTCTTACTTCTAAAGCTTCTTGGTTGAGCTTAAATGACTTTAAACAAAATGGTTCTATGAAATTAAGAGAGCTTTTTCTAGTGTAAAGTTGTTCATTACAAAGCTGCACAGATTATGAATTTGGCAAGTTACTGAAAATATTATAGAATATATAGGGAAGTCTCAACTTTTATGGTTTTAGGTTGCCAGCTTATACACATGTGGGGATTGTAAGAAATTCTTTTTTTACTTTGTGAGTTCAGTATTTATGGTAACTTTTATTTGTTTGAATATTGAGGAGCAGCTGAGTGTTTAAGCAGAAAATCGAAATCCCGTCCTCTTGATGAAAATACTGGTAACTGTGATTTTTCCAGATTAAAACCCAGTGGTTCATGAGTTATGTTTTTCATTTTAAGACGCATCCTGTATAAATATCTGACTAATTAAATTGTGGATTTCATGCAGTGTTTGATGTGTTGATTCTGAAAAGGACCAGGCAAGCTGACAACTCCTTTTTTTTTTTTTGCCAGGATGATAGGGAAGGAGGAGTTACAATTCTTAGCACAGTATGTAACTGTATAGCTTGTCTCTGATCCTGTGAGGCTTTACACTGCCTTAAAGTGTCTCTTAAAAGTTGCCGTCACCTGTAACTCTCCTCGATGCCAGTATACCTGAATAGGTAACTTTAACCTTTCTCACTGTGGTGTAATTTGTTTTCACTGTCACTTTCCTATCATTGTTAGGGTTTAAACTTTCTTTTAAAAAGAGTAAAGTCTTCATTTGTTCTGCAAATCATCAGGTTTGTGGTAGTAGAGAAGAATGAGAAACTGCAGTTGCAGTGAAGTCCAACTTTCTAGAAAATTTGTTAATTCAGAGATGAAGATTTGCTTTCCTATAAATTCAATAATTTGATACTAAATTGTGGATATGATCAGTGTGAAATGCACTGCAATTTTTGAATTTGAATGATTGTCTTCATGTGCTCATGTACTTGAAGGCATTTGCTCTGTACAGGTTGGCAATTACTGATAGACTTTCACCTGTTGTATCCTGCAAATGCATCTGGAATCTTTTGAACAGCTCACAGCTACATGGAGGCTACACTGTAAAATAAAATCATTTAAAAAGTGCTACATTCTGTTGAAGTTATGATTATTTATTAGACAAAATGATAGCCATCGTATGAATGTTTGCTTTAGATCTGATGTAGATTATTTAAAATCATCAGTTATGCTGTGGGTTTATGGGTTAAATTACAGGTAGTGTTTTTTCTCATGATTGATTAAGCAAATATTGCACAAACCACAACATTATGTAAGCAGTTATTCATGTGGCTGTTCCTTCATGTCTTGTTGTAGTAAATAGAATCATAGAATAGTTTGAGTCAGAAGGGACCTTCCAAAGGTCATCTGGTCCAGCCCACCTGCCACAGGCAGGGACATCTTGCACTTAACCAGGTTTCTCAAAGCTCCATTCAGCCTGGCCAGGACACTTGCAGGGATGGGAATAGAGTAGGAAGTTGTAGTTAAGTTGGTTTTACATTACTACCCTTGAAAAAGGGTGGTGGCAAGATTTTTTGAAAACTATATATGCTCCTGTATGACTGAGATACTTTGAAGAGTTATCCTGTAAACGTTGTGGAATGTAGATGGGACTTTTCTTTTGATTCTTTTAATGCATAAAGCCTCTGCTGCATGTGAGGGAAGAAGTGTGTAAGCATGTTGGGTTAATACTCTGCCTGTAGGATTAGATTTGTGAATCACAGTCATTGTATAAACAACATGCAGTTACTTCTATCATTTTAACATTGATGAAGACCAGTGATTTTTATTTACTTTACCACATCTCTGTTGCTTAACACTTAAAATGCAAAATTGAATTCATTTTCTGTAATGTTTCATGATAGCAGCTAAGGATATTGTTTGCAGCAGTCAGCAACTATGTGGGAGACTTGAGAAAAAACAACGTTGGCTTTTTCCTCTTGGCATTAAATTATTATAACTATGGAAAAAATTAACCAAAATTTATTAATAAATAATGAGAAACTGCAGTACACACTTGGGAAATTCTTATCTTAAAAGTCTGATGATAACAATCTTTGCCTGCATATATGTCTGTTTATTTCCACTTCTGCTACTTCAGATGTTAAACACTTGGGAGTTATGACTGGACTTCTGTGAATATCCAATTATTTTTAAAAACTAAACTTGGTACAAAATTGTTTTGACTAAAACAGTGTTTTAGGGGGTTTGTCCTTTTTTTTTTTTGTCTTTTTTTTTTTAAGTTTTGCATGTACATTTCTTCAACATAATATGCCAGAGTTCACTTCTGTGGGTCTGTCTGAGGTGGATGGATCTTGCTGGCTGTGTGCCTCCCATCATCTTTGAAATTTTCACATATTTGACTACCACTGTTGATATCCACATTTGCTTCCCTGAGGACATAGAGAATTGACTACAGCAGCTAGGAGACTACTTCTGATTAGTCTTCATAAGAAAAACTGGGAAAAGACTATTTTTCCATATTTGAAGACTATTAGCAAGAAGTAACAAGTAGCTGTGTGTCAACACTTCTGCACTGTACTGCCCTGGAATTACTTCTGAGGTAGTGTACCACTCTTAGGCAAAAGCTCTCTGCCTGCCTGTGAGTGAGTGACAGTTGTATTGTCATTCTTGATCTGCTTGTTGCTGACAGAGATCACACCATATAACTTTCTTTCAAAAATAATTTTTAACTTTTTTTTTTTTTTTTAACTTTTTGCTATGCTTTGTTCAGGGTTTTTTTTTTTTGGCAGGGGTTTGTTTGTTTAAGTGGTTGTTTTTTCTCCCCAAAAACCTTCTCTGGGAGATGAAATACCTCTTGATGTTGAGTTGTTTTGTTTCTATTTTTAATTACCATAACCACAGTTCTTAAATAAGTGTTAAAGATCTCATAGAATTAAATCTGGCCAGGGACATTAAGGGCAACAAGAGGAGCTTCTATAGGAATGTCAGGGATAAAAGGAAGACTAGAAAAATTGTGGACCCTCTCCAGAAGGAAATGGGAGACCTGTTTACCCAGAACATGGAGGTATTCAGTGTCTTTTTTGCCGCAGTCTTCGCCAGCAAGTATTCCAGCCACACTGCCCAAGTCACAAAAGGGAGAAGGCAGGGAGTGGGAAAACAAAGAAGTGCCCATTCTAGAAGACCAGGTCCAAGAACACCTAAGGAACCTGAAGATGCACAAGTCTGTGGGACTGGATGAGAGTCATCCCCACAAATCTTGAGGAAAGTGGCAGATGAGGTGGCTAAGCCACCATCCATATTTGAGAAGTTGTGGCAGTCCAGTGAAGTTCCTACTGAAATGTAACCCCATTTTTAAAAAAGGAAAATAAGGAAGACCTGGGGAACTACAGGCTAGTCAGTCTTATCTTGGTGCCCAGCAGAAGTCATGGAACAAATCCTCCTGGAAACTATGGTAATGCATATGGGGAATAAGGAATTTGGCTTGATCAGCCTGGAGGAGAGAACACTCCCAAGAGGCCTTCCAGTACCTAAAGGTGGCCTACGAGAGAGCTGGAGAGGGACTTTTTACAAGGGCATGTGGCCCTAGGAAAAGGGGAATGGCTTTAAACTGAAGGATGCATAGTTGAAATCATGAATTCCTTTGCATATCTGCAGCAGAAGTGGGCCATATATGTTCTTTACATATGACTGATGCCTTAAGTAGGCAGAAGGTTCTAGGTTGCCTGTCAGAGCACAAGACTTTTTTTGTCTAAGTTGTAGTGTTTCTTGCACCTGAAATAGTTTGAAATTTTCAATATAAAATCTACTGGGAAGAAATCACCTGTTGAGCTGTAAGGGTACAGTATTGCTTTGACCTGGCAAAATATATAGGGATGTGTTGAACTCCTAAGTTTGTGCTCCCTTCTTGGTTTTTTTTAAGTTAAGGATATATTCAAGTGGTTTTTTAAAGCAGGTTATATTCCCGTAACAGAGGTCTGGGGCTTCAAAAAAAAAATTAACACTCTTACATCCATGACACTGTCTGTAAATGATCTTCACAGTTTTTCTGGAGTGATGGCTTACTTGCAATTGTTAATAAGCAAAAACTTACCTGCATTTCATGATATGGATGAAATGCAAGGGGGGGGCGGATGGGAGAAGGGGAGAATGCAGAAATACCTGATGTTTCTTTTGCTGCAACCTTTAGGTTTGTCCTAGTATCTACTTGTCTCAAATGCTAATACTACATATTTGCATGGTCCTTAAATTGTTGGTTTTGTTTGTTTTTTATTAAAACAGGCAACAACAGAGAGACCTTTTATACAGAAGCTATTTCGACCAATTGCTTCAGGAGGACAGTTGCATACTTTGGGAGACCTGCTAAAAGATGTGTGTCCTAGTGCTATCACCCCTGAAGGTACTGCAGAAATAACTTTTTGTCCAATAAGATAATTCTTTTTCTGTTGATCTATTGGGTTTTTTGGTGTTTGTTTGTTTGTGGGTTTTTTTGGGTTTTTTTTTGTATTTTGAAGGTAGAACTAATTGTCAGTGCCAGAGTTTCAGATTTCATTAATTCCTGGCTCTTTAGTGTGCCCTGCATCATCTGCATGGTTTCAAGAGGATAAGATTGAGTCTTTAGTCACTCCTGAAGAATTAATTGCTAGAAGTTTTATTCTAAAATTCCTGTACTCTTCTGCCGTTATGTTGGTCATAACAAAAACATTCACATGTTATTTTCTGCACTTTAAAAAAAAAATTCTGAAAGTGTCAGCAGGTTTTAAGTTACCTTTAATTTTGTATTCCAGAAACTTTTTATATGTAAAACTCCAAAACTGATAGAAATTGAAGATGTTTTCAGAATGCTTTTTTCCCTTCTTGAAGTCCAGCCTTTTAAAATGTACCAGAAAGAGATTTTTACAAGTATATAATAGTTTATGTATGATTACAAAGTGGTATTGTGTGACCAATTAATGTAGTGTATTATTTCATACAATTTGCTGATCTGCACTTACTCAGAAAATAGACATTTTTTGATGTCATTTTAGTCTCAAAGCTTACATGTGTTGGAGCTGTGATATACATTTTTGGGGGGGTAAATGTAACAGTTATGTTCTCTGCAAATTAAGATCAAAATTATTTAATGCAAAAGGTTTTTCATCTTGTTTGTGCTGTTGTCTTACCTGTAAATGAGGAACTTTGGAGAAATGTGTGATATTCTGGAGAAGATCTTGGCACAGAATTTACTGGTGTAGTATCAGCATCTTTTGACAGGGAAGCACTAAATTTGAAATCAGTATAAAAATCTGTACAATTCTGTTGTACACAGAAGCCACTTGATTCAAATTAAACAGTTGTCATGGATTTCTTCACATACTGTGATTTTAGAAATTCACTGAAATATCAAAAGTATTTTTTTACCCTTTTAATACTTGTTAACACATGGGAACATTTTCCAAAAATAACAAAAGGTAAGAAAAATATGGAATGTTGCTAACCATGTGTCCATTTTTCATAAAGCTATTATAAATTTTGGAGCATTATTTTAAGTAATGCTTTCCACTAACTGTCCAAAAGATAAAGGAGATACCCATAGATACATGAATGTTAGCACCAGTTTAACCATCTTTAAGTACTTAACTGTCAGTATCATACAGACCCTACTGAAAATGTACAGAGGGAGTTTAAAAAAAATCAATGGAAAGGATGGATGCATTTTAACTTGGAAGGCAGTCGAGCACAAATTAGATGAAAGAAAGTCAAAAGCACTTAGGCACAAGTTATTCCAGGATTTAGGGGATCATAATTTTCATGTGGATTTGCCAAAGCTGCAGATGATGAATGTGCTAGTTACTGCCCTTATTAAAAGTGTGAATGTAATGTAATTCTATCTGAATACCAGTGATGATGCTTCCCATCAACGGCCTTCGTTTCAGATGTCGACAAAAGCACCAGTCTTTAATAGCAGAACAGAAATATGCTGTGCTAATTGCTTGCTTAGTTTCTGTTAAAAGCTAAGAAACCTTGTATTTACTCAACTTAGACAAAAAAAAGTTGGAAGAAGAGAAACTAAAGTAGGTACTATTCGTATACTTGCAAGGAGGGATGTGAAATTTGGTGGGTTTTGGAGTGTTGGAATATGCTTGTCTATTCCTGTATACATCTGCTTAAATTTGGCCCAGTTTTTACTGAGCAACTCACAAACTTAACAGTTTAATAAATCTGGTCCCTCACATGGGTGTGAGCTATCCAAAACTCGGCACATTTTCTCCTGTAATGCAGCTTTGTATTGTAGTGTCATTCAGTTGTTCCTCTTGTATTATGAGTGTTCTCTGCCCCTTCTGGTACTTAAGAGAAGGAAAACTGTCTGAGCTAAATGCAGAAAATAATGTGGGCTCCTCAGGAGGAGTGGGATTAGACTGATACATAGAGCCAGTGGAGGGGGGAGGCAGACTGACTGAACAAGTAATGTGGAAGAAAATGACAGATCTGGGAGTCATTAAATGTGATGGGGAGAGTGACTATAAACAATGTGGCAGAATGAAAGAGATTGGGGCAAAAGTCAAAACCTGTTGTTATAAATGCGAACACCTGGACAGAGGAAGTGGGGTAGGAGATGATAAAAGGATGAGGGAGGAAAAGAAGCGTGTTGCTTGTGGGACATGCACAGAGTTTGCACATCTGTGAAAGAATGGTGAGTAGATACCCTGCTGGCCAAGGGATTTGAAGAAGGGATTTGGAGGAGCAAATTGACTCAAAAGTTGAAAAGAAGGGCAGTTTGTGCTGACAAGATGCAAGTAAAGAGGTGTTCAGATGGAGCTGGGGATAGTCAGATAAAGGATTGAGGAAAACCTGTTCAGGGTTTGCTGTACCCCAGACAGGAATACAATGTAGAAATTTTAGGCGTGGCAACATGGAAAGAAAAAAAGGAAGAAGCAGAATTAGAACAAACCAGAGGGATGATAGAGAAAGGTTCAGACATAAAGGAAACTGACCTGAAAAGATGGATGCCCATGACAGCAGTGATTCTTACTGCTAAGGATCATAGACAGGAAAGGACAGTGCTGGTTTAGGCTTTACTGCTAGAGGTCATCACACTCTGTTCACTGATTATTCAACTTAGCCAGTAAGTGAATTTGATTATTCTCTTGCTTGACTAAATACACTCATTAATTATTCAAATGTAATGTGCCCCATATTAAATGTTCATGCTCTAATGCAGCTTTGAGCTGTTAAAAAACCAACTAACTCTCCAGACTGCTTAGTGCCACTTTTGAGTTTTGCCTGTAAAAATGTTAGCAGCCGTAACAAGGAAAAGCATCACCCTTTTCCATCAAATAGACTAAACTCCTGAGACTACAGAACCACAGTACATCTGTGCTACTGAAGTCTCCATGAAACCCATTCAGTAAAATCATTTTCTCTCTGATGCTGGATCACTGAGAATTTAACAAGCTTCCTCTGTCAAAGATGTTCCATCAGCTCAAAATACAGAGGAGATATCAGCATAGGAGAGTTTAATTTGCAAGCATGTTTTGGAAACCTGGGATACTACACATAAAGGTTGTACTTCTAAAGCAGTTGTCTCCATTTGAAGTTGAATACTTGAAGTTTAGATGGTGTCAGAGCTGTAGACTGCCTATACAATTGTAATTTCCTTACACACCATTCATCTTATAATCACTCTCTGCCTCTCATCTCTCTTTGTCTTCTGTGAGACTATTATCTTTCTGCCCAGACTGGGCATGTTTTAGTGTCAGGTGTGTGTAGTGAAAAATCACAGTCCTGATTCTTGAAAGGATAAATCAAGAATTAATGTGCTTCAGGAAGTATTGTAATTTAGACAGCTGAATACTGCCTTTGGGAGCTGAATTTAATTCTTTTTTCCTGGAGAATTCATTCATATGTGATTGCAGGTAAGCTGAGTGTCACAAACCCACACATTTTATAGAGAGGAGCATCAGAAAAATCTAGTGATCAGCATGAATGTTCTGCTGAACAGTTTGCTTGCTTGTACTTGTAATCAGTGAGAGCTCTGGGCCATTGAGTGTGCAAACCCCAGGCACTTTCTGAAGTAAATTTTAGGCCTCTCATAACTATCCTTCTGTCCCACCCTCCAAAAAATGAATATTTCTGGGCATAAGATCACTTTGACTTCAGTTTGTGATCTCTAAAATGATGATAATTCAGTCTCTTTCTAAAGGAAACTCTTGTTAAAATGGTTTCTGAAGGAAAAATAGATTGTAGTCAGACATTAAAAATTGTCTCTTTAGACATTATTTAGTATCTTCTAATATTTTTCTTGTAAACTTGTATGTTTTGTCTTAATCTACACTTTATTCCGGTGGAGGCATTAAAATAATATTGTAACAGAACAGAATACATTATCAAAGGTTTATTAGAAAATTATGAAAAACTTTTTCACATCTGGATTTTCAGACTATTCAGTTATCAAAGTTTAGATTTACTTAATTTTTCTAAACAAAGGGGATAAAAGTAGTATCTCATCAAAGATATGCTTAAAGGTATAATAGATACTGGAGAAGCAGGTGGTTTTTCATCTTTTTACTCTTCTTATCAAAGTCATTTAGGTATTTTTCCAAGCTGTATTTAACCTCCCTCTTTAGTGAATTAATTCACTGGTGACATTAACTTCATCTTTTCTTCAGTGCAACATAATCAATATGAACTTCTTTCTTTCTGTTTTTCTCCATCTGTTCACTTTTTTTTTTCCTTTTTCCTCTATGGTTTTCTCTTTTCCAATGACTTTTCATTCAACTGGAAGCTTCATGGTAATTGTGGTGGTTGCTTGTCCGTGGTGACATCCGTAACTGAGCTTTGTGCCGTGGGAACACAGAGAATATAAGGTTTTCAGACTCAGCATTTGTAGCCGTATTATGTGAGCTGTTCCTGCTGCCAGATTCTTAGGGACCACCACAAGAGGAGGGAGGGAAGGGTTTCAAGAACCACCCACAGTGTCTATATGCCTTTGCTTTAGGAAACATGGATATAATTAAGTCTTCCTTTTAACTGTGCTGAGAAAAATGTTTCAATGAAAAAATATATTTATATATACATGGATTGAATATATGCATTGATTACCAACTGTTGGAAACACAGCGTAAGGAGCATTGTCAAAAGAACAGGTTAAATAATGACATTAAAAGATTGATAGTGAAAATGGTCTTTGTAAAATGCTGTGTCAATATTATTTTGGACTGTTACAGACTGTGGGTAACTGTTTAGCTAACTGTTTTAAATAAAACTGCATTTTATTTAAATTAGCTTATGAAACTATTTATTCAAAGCTTTTATTGTTTGTTGAAGTGCTGTAAAAAATGAAAACTTGTACTGTTATTCTCTCAACCCATACTTTCCTGTCTCTCCTCAAACTGGTCTTTTATTCAATTATATATATATTTTAAAAACATGTATATGTGAATATTTTCTTTTTGCGTAATGAATTCTGTACAATGCTCACCTTTCTGGGTTGCTAAACAGTTTTATCTCCTTAAACTGTTAATCAGAGAAAAACTGGTGGGCAAAAGGCTTTTTGTCATAGGCATTGTTATACCAAAGCAAAGAGTGGCTTCTGTTTAGAGTCCATCCTTTAACTCCTCAGATTGCGAGGAGTGTTGGCTTTATCTTCTCTTGTCCTCAATCACTGCAGTGGAGTTGGAGCAGAGTGCACAGTAGTTGGGAACTCATTTGTCAAAATGTGTATGAAGCATTTCATGCATTAGTAGTAATGGTCAGAAAGTGAAAAAGAAAAGCGGTACTTGGAATTAGAGCAAGCACCAAGACGCCAGTGTAGTTCTTAAAACTATTGGCAATTACATTAATTGTCTTGACTGTGAAGAATACCCTGTTTTTCTAAAGCAGCAATGAGAATGGCTGTCTGTGTTAGTAGCAAACACAGAATCATAGAATGGTTTGGGTTGGAAGGGGTCTTAAAATTCATCTGGTTCCAGCCCTGCTGCCATGGGAAGGGACATCTTCCACTAGACCAGGTTGCTCTAGGCCCCATCCAACCTGGCCTCGAACACTGCCAGGGATGGGACAGCCACAGCTTCTCTGCACAACCTGTGCTGCTATCTCCACCTGCGACAGGGAGTAAGGAATAGATTCTTTATATAATTATAAATTAGATAAATTATATATTATTCTTTATATAATTATAAATTACAGCTAGAATTATAGCTGAGTAAGGAATTTATTCCTAATACCGAATTTAAACCTGCCCTCTTTCAGTTTAAAACCATTCCCCTTGTCCTATCACCATATGCCCTTGTAAAAAGTCCTTCTCCAGCTCTCTTGTAGGCCTGCTTTAGGTACTGGAAACATCTTTAAGAGTAATAAAATGTTCAGAGACCCTTCAAGGAAGATGCATTTATTTCACCTTGCATTGCTCCTGCTGCAGTACTGTACAGTACTTTCTTCCAGAAGGCTAGGTTAGAACAGATCTAATATAACCCTCTCTAATTTTGTGTCTAAATGAGTATTTAGACAGTAAATGTGTTAAATCAGCTGTTTGCTCATTAGCTGAATAATTTTTCTTTTTTTCCTATTTAGCTGCTTCATAGGCAGTGGTTGTGGTTATGTGGCAACAGAAACAGTAAGACCAGGTCATCACCTTCCACTGAATATTGATACATTTCATTTGTTCCACTTATTTGCTTTGTTCTGATTTTCCTGTGTTGACATAAAGTTTGAGAAGCAGTGAAGTCCTTCTTGTCATGTTTAATAAATATTAAAATCAGTATTTTCAAACTAATCCAATAATCACTTCCTCTGAATTGTGGCCTGCTTTAATCTTTCTTTAAGGCATGTTATATTTTTATGTTTAGATACTGCACTAATAAATTGTATTTTATCAGTTATGCAGCAGTTCATAAATTAAAGTCACCTCAGTCTGAAATTTTACTATGGATAAACCTATATTGTGTATGAGTATATTTTTTATTTGCTGTATTTCCATAATTATTGTTTAATTCAGTTTGTCTAAAGGCTGCATATAATTGAAATCAAATCTGGGAGTTGTGTAGTTATATAGAAATACTTAGCTTGATGTTCATGGACTACTATTCCTGACCATCTAGAGTTATTGGAAATCCTTACTGGAAGATGGGCAATTTCATTTCAGTTTTCAGTGTTTTAAGGTAAAACTTTATAAGTTCTGTGCTTTGAACATAGCAAATTGTGTTTAGTTTTCAGTTGTGATCACCCTCTGTTGGAGGAGTGTGTGTACATGTGGGTTTTATATCTGCTTCTCCCTAGTTGTTCATACTTGAATCTGAGGCAAGCTGGTCAGTTAGGTTTTGGGGTGTTCCGTTATATTTGATCCTAATTGCAGCATCAGGAAAGAGGGGTACTTATTTTTCAGTTCTTTTTTTCAACTTGCATTGACTCATTTTCTATCAATGTCTCTTCTTTTTCTGGCTCATGTTCCTTCATCATCTGTTCTAGTAATAGATAGCTCTTGCTGTCTTTGTTACTCTTTTAGTATCTGCTTTTGCATCCTCTAAAACAAACTTTCCTACTTCTTTGACTAAGCTCACTGTAATTTATTTAACTAATTTTGTAGATTTTCAGACCTTGGCTGATTTCCTAACAGGAATAGATCTAGTTCTCTGGGGTAGTAATTAGTCAGTAGTCACTTCTATGTTGTTTTTTTCTTTTTGCTTTCTGTCTTCTTGTCCTGTGGTGTTCTATTATCTAGACTTCTACTTCAGTTTCCTAGAGTTTTCCAACAATTTTTTGTATCATTGCATATGAAAATCTAAAATATTTTGACACCTAGGGGCTGTGCCTCTCTATCAGCATTCTTCAATTTACCAGTTTCTCTTGGTTTTAATTTGTCCCCCAAGATGACCAGTTCCTGGTTAGTTACTCAGGGAAGTCAGAATAAAGTTGCCTAGTGTCCCCCTTCTCATTCACCGTTTTACACTCTTGAAATTGTACAAGTATCCTTTCCAGCCAACAGTCAAAGATCCTATAGTTTTGCTTCTCAGGCTGTGCATCATGTAGTTTTGAATCTAAGCTCATGACAGATGGCTTTTTTATTTTAGTATGAAACACCCATTCATGAGGACTCCAGGGTTAGAATTAGATTATTCTGATTATTCATGCTGCAGCCTGTAAACTCATTGTCTGATCTTTTTTCCTATGCTTGTGGATGGCACTTGCACAGACAAAAGTTGATTCTTTAATTGGACAGTTCTTGTGTGGTAAAGTGCAATTGTCTGCAGTAGTTCCAGTTCCAGAAATTTAGGCAGTCATTTAAATAACTTCAGAGTTATTACTATTTGTGGGAAGATTTAGTGGCTTATGCAGGAACAGGCTAAGATGAAGCTTGATATTGCTTGTGGTCTCTTAGACTGTGTTGTTGTAGTTTCTATGCAGGTAAGGAAGAGAAGATGTTAAGACCATGTTGTTACCTGCAACTGTAGCATAAGGTCACATACCTGATATGGTAGAACATGTTACTTATGGGTATTCTTCCCCAAACTGATGAATAACAAAATTATCCATCCCTGAAGGAGGTAATACCATGGCTACTCTCCCCCACTGTCTAAAATCCTCTGTTTTTCTGAGATTAGGTGGAATAGTCCACCTACTTAAGCAACACTGTCATTTATGACAGATAATAAAATTGTTATCTATCTGTTGCTTCAAGGAAGTCATGCTGTGTTTCCCCATGATTTTCTGTATGTGGTGATAGTGTTCCTGTTGCCAGTTAAGGGGCCTTTGTTTCCAGAAGTAATATCAGTTCTGAACGTCAGCGTTTATCAAATTGGAAAAAAAAAAAGTGAATAATTCACAACTATTGAAAAAAAATATTTTGTTTAGTACCGATTTATGAATTTCCTGTAAATGAACATCCTAATATTATAAACAGTTCATTTAGAAATAGTGACTCATCTTGTTAGGAGAAAGGGAGGAACACAGTATGATCTTACATAACTACAAAGCAACAACTGCAAGAGGAAACAGTGTTGAGTTCAACAGAATGCTTTGAAGAGGCAAAGGGTTAAAATGATAGAAAACAGAGTTCTGGGGAGGGAAAGACTTTTCCTCTTCCACACCAGGAATTTAAGACATTGGGCATAATGCAAAGATAAAAACTGTATAATGCAGAAGAAAGCAGTTTTCTTCCACTGCTATAATGTCTAAACAATTCTGGATACAATTTTAATTTGCCAGTGTTGTTGAAGTCTTCATAAAACTTGTTTTGATTTTTGTCTCATGCTTCCTTGAAGACTCAAATGGTAAACATTTGGATATAATGACGCAAACAGTAGGCTATCAATCAATCCCAGTTTTCACAGCATTGTTGTTCATTCAGAAAAGCTGTGTGAACTGACCTCTTTCTACAGCAGTGTCATTAGTTCTTTCAGAAATAAAACAAGGATCAAAAAGACTTCCAGGATTTTTCTCTTAAGACTTGCTGTACTGAATGATTTTGTAAAATTAGGGATCAACTGTTTTCAATTAACTCTCAGCTTTTTTTAATGTATAATGTATGAGAGACTACATATTAATTGTTTTTGTTCTCCCTCAGTTTTCTAAGCATTGGCTTCCAGTAAATTAGTTAAACAGAAAATTGAATTTAGATTAGATTTGCCATGTAGGCTCCTAATTTTGATACAAATGAGAAATGGTGCAACAGAAGGAGGTAAATTTATGCAGTGTGAATGTGTTTGGATAGACATGAAATATGACTGGGCTTGCTTTGCCTGAGGTCAGAATTAGCTTGACTGGGGGCTTACTGTGGGAATTGGACCAGCACGGCACCATCCCAGTCCTTGCTGCTCTTGCAGTGAGCAAACAGAAGGAAGTCTTTGCTCCCCATGTCTAACTAGTAAGTCTGATTGCATGTGCTCTCTGCAGACTGGTCTCTGCTTTTCAGTGCTGTGGAGGTACAGTGTGGAAATACTTTCCCAGGCTACCTAAATTTAGAAATATAACAAGCCCTGGGCAGTTTTAGGCAGTTTATTAGCCACACTTTCATCCCACAAAGCTGTGAGAGCATTGTGAAGGGTTAGAGGTCTTGTAGAATGTGGGTGTGTACTAAAAGATGGTTAAAGCTCACCAGTGATACGAATTCTGGTCCACTGTCTCCTCTACTGTGAGAGTCATCTTGCAGGCCACAACTGACCTTCAGACCACTGCTTAAGCTATTCCTTCCTCCTCACATCCTTGACTCAGTGGTGCTTTCCATGTTGGAGGAGGTCATCCTGTACTTCTCCTTTCTGGTGTGAGTCATTATTTGTGCCTGTTATCTTTTCCTAACTAGGCCATCTGCTTGGATTATTCTTCTGCATCTGACTTTCATCTTACTGCCAACTTTTTGATTTTTGTTTTTTTTTTTACACCCACAAACACCTACCTGCCCCAGTTGCCTTTTCTTTTTCAAGTTGAAGTGGAAACATTTTTCTGTGTAAAAATTGTGTACCTTTTAATTTAGTAGTCCTTTTTGATCAAAAGGGGTGGAAGTCCAGAGGTTGGCTTGAGATTACAGAAGTAATAGTCGTGACTACAGAATTAATTAATATAGTATTAATTTGTCATGACCACATGGAAAGGTGCAAATAATCTGAGAATAATGTGGCAGCTGTGCTTCTTGTTAGCCATCTTAATTTCTAAACAAATTCTTTACATAATCAGAGAGGGCTTCTGTTGTGTGCAGAATGTTCTGGCTCACTTGCTCTCAAAAGAAAACATAGTGGGTATGTGGGGCTGCTTGTGATCTTTCTGCATACAATTTCTTGGGAAACAGTGAACATAGCTTGGTTTTAAGGGCTTCTCCAACTTCACCTCAATCAACTCTACAAGGATTATCCACTTGGTATCTTGTGAGTCCTTTGTTCCTGTCTTGTTGGCAAATGGGATGAAATTTAATAAGTCCAAATGCCAGATTCTGCACCTATGACAGAGTAGCATGTAGCACAGATATAAATTGGGAGAGGACTGGCTGGAGAGCAAGCCTGCAGAAAAGGGTCTGGGGTTGCTGACCGGTGGCAGACTGAGTATGAGGCAGCTGTGTGTCCTGGCAGCCAAGACAGCAAACCACATCCTGGGGTGCATCAAACACAGCACAGACAGACAGTCAGAAGAGGTGACTGTTCCACTGTATTCAGCATTGGTGCAGCCTCACCTGGAGTGCCGTGTGCAGTTCTGGGCTCCACAATGTAAGGATGTTAAGGTACTCAAGTGCCTCCAGAGGAGAGCAACAAAGCTGGTGATGGGGCTGGAAGGCATGTCCTGTGAGGAGCAGCTTCCAGAGGTGGGGAAGTGGAGAGGGAGGTGCTAAGTTCTTGCCCTGGTATCCAGTGATAGGACATGTGGGAATAGCTCAAAGCCGCACTGGGGAGGTTTAGACTGGACCTTAGGAAGCATTTCTTTACCATGAGTGTGGTGAAACACTGGAACAGTTTTCTAGAGAGGTGGTCGATGCTCCAATCCTGTCAGTGTTTAAGAGGCATTTGCACAGTGCCCTTAATAACATGCTGTAACTTTTGGCCAGCCCTAGATTTCTCAGGCAGTTGGATGAGATGATCTTTGTAAGTCCCTTCCAACTGCAGTAGTCTATTCTAGTCTAGTCTTTCCTCTTGCATCCAGCAACTTTGCTAACATCACAAGAGTAATGTGCTGTTTCTTTGTGACTTAGAAGTGGTTTCTGGGCATGCACAGGCACACACATTCAGAAGGGTAGACTGTAGGAAGAGGTACAGCAAATAGGGAAATAATCCTGTTTCTCGGACAAGCCTTCGGAAATTTTTTCAGCTTCAGCTAAATTTGTTCTGCCGGCCACCCAATAAGTTTTATTAGTATCAGACTCCAGACTATTCTCTTTAAATTAGTCAAAAGGCCAATGACTTCATTCAGGCACAACAAAGTTTTTCAAGTCTATCATTAACAGTAGTAGTATGAAATGGAGAAAGTAAAATCCTCCACAGAGCAAAATAACTTCTTCAAAAATTGAACTTATTCTGTTTGAAAATCACAAGCTAGCATTTGTAAAATTCTCTCCAGAAGAGAGGTGGGGTTTTTTTGTCCTAGAATAGTCTGCTCTTCCTGGGAACATCAGTGTTCTACCACCAATTTCCTGACTGAATGCTATATAGAGCTGGAAGTCCAGGCAGTTAAGAAAAGATTGTGGAAAATTACTGACAGAAAACCTGCCTGATTTCTAGTAATCTGCCATGTGTGTGAGTTTTAGGAGAATGGTTGGGGTCAAAGCATCTTGACAAAATGTTTTGGTTGTGCTGAATTTTCAGTTTTAAAATGAGTATTTTTTGTGTTTTAGGAGGAGACCTCAGGTTCCTTATGCACTGTACACGTTGCAGTGTGTTCCCACAGAACTTATCACTTAGATAAAAGATGAGTGAAGAGAGACAAAAAGGAAGGAGAAATTAAGAGGCACAGAGGGGTGATGTGGCTTGTACCTGGTCACATTGAGGTCAGTAGCAGAGTTAAGAATTGGATTTTATTGAGTTGTGATCTAAGTCAGTCTGTCTTACTCCAAAGAGGCCACAGAGGTCACTCAGTATGACTGAGCCATCAAAAACTTCACAGAAAGAAACCCAAACCAAACCTTCCTTCTAGTTTCTCATATATCGTTGCTCACAGAAACAATCATGTCAGTAACAGCTGAAGTATACAAAGTACATAGATTTACAGGATGTTTCTTATGGTTGGTTTCATAGAAAATGTGACAATTCCTTTAGTACTGTAATTGGTGCAAGAGTAACTGGAGATTTGGGTCTACCAAAGCTTTCAGGAGATAGTAATAACCCTCTGTGAAGACCCACAGAGACATTAATAACCCTCTGTGAAGTTCTCAACCAGGACGCTGCAGTGCACAAACGGATTTAAATGTTGTGGTCTCAGTGTTTTTATTTATACTAGTAAACAAAAGAGGGTTAGAACATGTGTTGTTTGTGCTGTATGACCATTAGCAGTTCTCTGGCATAATTTTGGTCAAGGCAAATTAATATTCTCCCAGAAAATTTGAGCAGTGTTCATGGATTAACAGTCTGGGGTCTATTCTTGATAGGCAATAGAGAGAGGGAGATAATTTAGCTGAACGGGCATGAGCTGTTTGTTCTCTGGCATTTGCCCTGAAGTTCGAAGAGTGAGTTCTGGCCCATTTTTTGAATTATATCTATACCTTTAAATTAGGTGCACGTACTGTGTCTTTGGGGGTTGTCTGAGTAAAATCATTCCCATCTTCCTTGCATCTCTCTTACAGTCTGGCTCTATTTTGCCTTGATGCATATAGGTATCACCTGATTTTTCCAGGAGATAAACCTCTTACAGGGCTGGAAAGAATAGAACCTGCAAAACTAAAGGACCTACAAAAATAATTAGGAGAAAAGTAGCAGTTTTACCAATAATGTAAAGGAGAACAATCTGCTATGTGTCCTACTCTCTTCTCTAAGGATTCAGCAGCACTTGCTAACAGTAGTTGTCCCCTGTTTGAATATCTCATTTTAATCAGAAATTTTAATAACTTCACATTCAGTGGATAACTTTATATTTTGCTTTGCACCTGTAGTCATTTGGAGAATATCTGTTAAAAAATAGGGGTAAAACTTTTCCTTACGTCAAAGCCAAAGTCTTATGCAGTGGTTTGGCCCATGCACAGAGGGGCTACGTCAGTAAAGATCTGAATGCACTTGTGCTCCCTGTCCTTTTTCCTGATGTTATCATCACCACATTTACAATGGCAGAATGCAGCGGGTCTCTAGACTATAGGAAACTTCACTAGGTCCAGTATCTCTGTGCAAGCTGGCAGCAGCCATTTAAGCCAAGAAGCCCCATGTATGGACCAGATACACAAATAGATGCCCTTCTGCCACTTGTGATGTTGGGCATCAGTATCCTCAGATGGAGGGTGGTTGCAAAGCCAGTTCTCTTTAGTGCTGCGAACTAATGCAGCCAAAGCAGTGGTAATTAATTTCAGAGCTGTGTATGTTTGTCTACATAGCTAATGATTCCTAGTAATCTTGCTAACTAATTGAGGATGCTAACTTAGCAAATTTTGTTTGCAAGTGCTGTATGTTTGTGTTCTAAGCTTTATGGATCTATTTTTCTACTCTGAAGTGGAAAAATATGTTCTGAACTCTAAAAAATATTTAGGTTATGAGTCAAAAAATAAAGGTTATATTATAATCTATCAGCTTTGCAGCTGTCTTATTCTTTCAGAATGGAAAAGCCAAAAAGAACTTTTGATGAAAATTTATTTCCAATTTTGACTCTGACCAGGTAGCTGTTTTGAGAAGGGGTTGTTATTTTTTTTTTAAGTTAGTGTTCAGTGTAACGAGTCCTGCAGGTATTCCATTACTCCTTTCACCACTCCTTCCTGAATTTTTCAATGCTAAATTCTTTATTTTTACTTTGGTAGAGATCTCTAAATACATCAGTCTGTTAGCTCAAAAGAACCTACAGTACATGTACAAAAAAAAGGTATTTCATGTGTGCAAACTCCACAGCCTGCTCATTACAGAATTTATTTTTCAATGAGTAAGAGCCCGGAAGAAGCTAATGTAAGTATTTTAGCAAGGGTTTGTATTTCTCTGATAAACAGCACTTCCCTTCTGTTTGTGATCACAGGATGAAAGCTCTCTAAGCTTGTATATGTACATTTTTACTGCTACATCATGTAGTGTGCTCTTAAGATTGAGATCTCATTCCCCAGGAAGCATTTCTGTCTAAGATTAATTGCCCTTTTAAAATCAGTGTTTGATGTATTCCTTTGGCTATATCCTGACTCACTTTAACCCTCTTTGACCTGACCCCACTGACTATTACTGCCGTGGCTGGAGCAGAAATCCTTCAGCCTGATGTATGCAGTACAGACTTGAGCCTGTGGTTTTTCACATCGATGGATTCAATTAGCTGAGTTTTTACTGATCAGCTTAGCAGAGGTTGAAGAATTTGTCAGACATGGAACAAAACTGTCCATACTTTGGGTATAATTGAATAGCTCACCTCAATTTTCACATGTAGTCTGCTTATGAAGTTGTTTACTTTGATAAATAATACAATAATATTCCTGGAAGTAGCATTTTTAAAAAGGAAAAAACAGTTTATTTTTCTCTAGTTAAATAGGGGAAGGCACAAAATATGAAATAATAGCCATTAAGCCTCCGACTGTATGTGTTGCTTATCACTCTTCAGCCAAATGTTTTCAAATGGTAATTATGTCCCAATGTCCACTTTTGAATTTGATGTATTAAACTGGGCAGATAAACGAGCAATTAGTGTTATGGCTTGAAAACAAGTAAATGTGCTGGTCTCTTCTGTACTGAGAGTGATTTTTCAGAAACAGTAATCCTTCTTTGCTTTGCTAGGAATAGGTCATCATTTGATTAGCTGAAAAGTTCTTTATAAAAGATGGACGGCCATTAGGATCACAGAATATTTGCAGGCATGATGTGAATTATAGTAACTTGAAAATGAAGTAAGCTTGAGGTTGAAAGTTCAAGAATGCCATTAAAAACCTTTAAAAGTGTATGAATGTGCATATACTTAGGGGATATATAATATTTAATAGAAAATTTGTTATTTAATTATTTGGCATAATACTATTTTGAAAACAATGACATTATAAAAGTTCCCACAAACTATTAGTAACAAGGTCTTTTACAGCAAGATGATTTGCTTTAGACCAAACTTTGTAGAGAAAAATCTTTATCAAATGGGATTCTTTTTTATTTTGGTGTTGTTTTTTTTTTTTTCCAAGAACCACATTGATCACGTTTAGCTCCCTAGCTATGTAAAGAGATAGCCCTAATTTCTGAAGGTCAGTTGCACAGTTTGGAGGGAAGGGCAACGTCAAATCTAATTAAGGGCATAGTGCATGAAAGGGTTAACTTATTGTAAGTCAAGATTCCTGCTGTTCAAAAAAGCTACACAACTCTTAAAAGTGATTTAGCTCTCCCTCAACAATGGAAAACATATCATGGATGAGTTGGCCTCAATTTGTCAAGCATTCAAGTGTTTATCTTTTAGATGCACACCCTGCCTGTTCCTCGTGTATCTCAATGTGTTGTGTGCTTGCTTGTTCCACGGAACAGCAGCACGATTTACATTGAACTTTGTCACTTTGTTCCCATGAAAGAAGAAGAAAATTGTTTTATAAGCCTCAGCTGCTAACCCCAGTCTTTTATAAACTACCACAGGTGTATTGCTAGTTCAAAGCTGAGGCTAAGACACTGATGCTAAGGATGAAGGGTTATAATATTCCCTGGGATAGTCTTAATCTTACCTTTATTTTATTCTGCCTGAAGCTGGATGTTTGATGGGAAACATCTTTGGCCTTGTAAGGTCTTCTAAAACTTCTAAAGACTAAGATGTCAGATATTTAAGAAAAATATTTTAAGGTTCTGTCATAAATTAGTTTGGGACTTATTCAAAGAACCCCATTAAAAAAACTTCTGTGAAATATACAAGAATAAAATAATAATAAAAAAGCAACAACACCAAAGTTTAGTTAAGTAAAGCTTAACCCATTTCCACCTTCTCTCTACTTTTCCATTGAGTTGCTGAACTCTTTTACAGAAGGAAAAGTTCCCTGGTGTTACATGGTGTTACTCTCAGTGTTAACGGTTTTGGGGAATTGTAAAAAATAGTCTGCTCAGGCTTAGTCTGCTTAGTGGTGTTTCAGGCCAAATTCACTTTCTCTAAAAATTTTTTGAGTGGACTAGAAAAAAAGTTTTCTAGTTCATTTACATGCTTTCTGGCTCCTATGAGATTAGAAGTGTAAGCCAAGTTCTCATAAGCTGCTCCAAAGTATCATAAACTTGTGGTGATTACTTTAATCTGCTTTTTTTGCTATGTTTCAGAAATGTGGCTATCTAACCTGAGGATAGACTTGAGGTAGAAGATGACAGGAAATAACGAGAGAAAAATTGCATGGAGAAGAAAATTATGAATGGGGTGATGCCAAATATTTGATTCCATCTCAGTATTTAGTGATATTTAATGTAGATGATGATAATACTGCATATGACAATATTGCACTTATATTTTGGGGATAGAGAAGCCTGGACTGTACCTGAATATAATCCAAGGGATGTAATCATGTATGAACTGTGACAAAGAAAGTGTTTTTCCTCTCCGTTAAGTCACAGATGTCTAAATTGAAGTTGAGATGTTTATACCATGAGACAATCATGAAGATATCGGCCAACTGGCCTGTGTGAAAACCAGGTAAAGAAGTAGAGTAATAATTAAAGCTCAGTCGGTGAATATGGATCCATATTTATATCTTGCCTGGAGCTGGGCTTTTGTAGTCAGGTACTCTGCAAGAATAGTGTTCACTGAGGTTGATACAGGTCTAGTTCTATCATAGCATTTTGGAGAAGTAGTTCTTATGAGGGGCTCTGGTAAGATGACATGAAGGTGCTGTAAGGGTTAAACTGAGATATGTAATATGAGTGACAAAACACTCCAGGACAGATAGACTGACATTTCTAACTCTTTATTTTGGACAAGAATTTAAAAAATCAAATTAATGAGTTAGAAAAGATAGGTTGAGCACTCCTGTTATTTGTAAGTTGTTCAGTAAATGTATTAAAAATTAACATTCCTTCTAAAAGAGTTTTTAAAACAAAATTCAGAGTTGTAGATTTTATTTGCCATACCCCAAACTGAAAACATACATTTAGGAAAATTATGACCTTCAGTTTGAGCAATTGAACTCATGTTACTACCAATGGTTAAAATGAGTGATATTGTCTTGTTGCTGACAGTTAACTAAATTTATGTTTATTTATATTCATGTCAGGCAGTTAGAGTCTATCCAGGAACTGTAATTCTTATTCTTCAAACCACATCTTGTGTTTGGAACAATGCTTATTTCAGACACGGAATCATTTTGAGAAAGAAACGTGTACTGAATAATGCACTGACCTTGCATTTCTGTGTGTGAGTTCTTCACCTTAAGTCAGCTTCAGTGGCTTTCCCCAGTGTTGGTGAGATATGTAGGCAGGAAGGAAAAGTCAGTCCTGTGCTTTCATGTCACATAGCAGCATCTAAAATTTTGAGGTCAGAGGAACCTTTTGTTGTGGCTAGGCTATTGTAGAGTTGGCTTTGCAGAACTTGTTGTGTGTTCTTGCTCTTGGTCAGAGGATACTGAACAGCATTTCTGCTGACATGATGCAGTGTATCATCGGTGTGTCTCCTTAAACTGATAATCATTCCAACTTAGGGGAGACAAAAAGAATAAGGATTTTGGTAGTTTGTGTGGTTGATGTGAGGTTAAAACCACGTTAGGATTGCTATAGAAAATTAGTTACTTCTAGCAACAGAGCCTACTACTGTGAGAAGCAGGGTCGTTTTTGCACTGGATGGAATTCACAGAAAAGTAAGGACAGCCTGGGATATGCTGGCTGAAATAGGCTAGTGTGAAGCTTCTGAAAGCTCATAACATTTTATTCCTAGTTAAAAAATTCTAAAAAAACTCTACTCAATAGAACATGTAGCAAACGTAGACCTTGAAGCTATAGTTTTTTGAGTATGAAATATTTGGTTTTAGTAAAGAGAACATGTTTGCTGTCCAAAGTACTTCTGCTGAGTTCATTCAAAGAGCAAAATATCATTTGGCCACAAGATTTGACCAAAATCAACATTTTTTATGCACTTCCCATGAAATTACATAGGTATTGAGCTCCTGTTAGTACTCAGCTGGTTAAGTAAAATTTGTTCAGTATACAAATTTGGTTTTCTATTTGATCCCTTTATATTGAGGTTGTCGTTACTGTGGAATCAGAACACCTCACCATATTTCTGTACCTTGGTCACTATTACACATACACATGCTGGAAACTGATTGCAGATGTTCCAGTTAGGTTGGAGTTTATGCATGGAGAAACCTGTAATAATATGTGTGAATTTCTAGTATTTTTTTTAAAGGTACTGAAGAAAAGTAAAGCATGAATATTTGATTTATACATGGGTTTAATTAATTCTGTAGCTATGGTTGCTCACTAAGCAGAGAAATATTTTGCCATGAATTAAAAAATATATGGTATCTGCCTATAGTCAGTACTACAAAAGTGATGTGAAAATGTTCATAAATACTCCTTAGGCTAATTTTTTTTGTATTTTATGAACACAGGATTTTTTTTTGTAGCACACACAATGAAAATAATTGCAACGCTTGTTTTGTTGTAAATGGTATCCTGTCTTTGTCAATTTTAATACTGGACATTGGAGCTGTTTCCAGTTTTGGACAGGTTACTGTTAAATGAGGTGGATGATCTTTTTGAGTTTCAGGGCTAATGAATTAAACCATTGCTGACTATATTGAGGTTTGACGGTTTTTAGAGATGCTACCTACTTAAAATTACAAAAAGTGAAGTACATTCATGAAATGTTTGTTTGTTTCTTTTCTGCTACCAGTGCAGAAGTCACTGGTGGAGAATTTCTTTAGACTGTGAGGCTTGTTTGGGGCTGTCTCTCCTCTGTATGTCCTAGAATATCCAACCTGAGGTGCCTAGAGAGGGAAAGAATAACTTCAGCCAGTGTCCAGTGCTTTCATACCACGTGTGGTTACAGATAAGAACACAGTATTTGAATTTCCTTGCTAAGATAAAGTAATCTTTTGTAAATAAGTGCACAGATTCATGTGTGATCCTTGGTGCTACACCAGAAGCCTAGCTTCCAAGAAGGGAATTTTCACTTTTGCTTACTGGAGATTTAGCCCTGCCCAGCTTTGGCTTTAGGCTTTCAAAATTGGGTCAGCAATATCTTTCAGTAAATGGTTGCACACTACGTTACTCACATGAAGCACATTACTGAAAACTATGTTTCTGTAAGTAATTTCCTAAGAGATCCTACAGACGTAGATTAGAATCTTTCCAGTGAAGATGTTGGTGTGTCTCTTCAGATTCAGAGATGTCCGAGGCACCAGGTGCTGAGCACACTCTGTTCTCCTGCCTGATAATCTGAGGAGCAGAAGAAATGGGGAGGAAAGCAGCCACACCACAGTCACAAAAAGAAAATTCTGCTCCTTATAATGCTGTCCCAAGATGAGTTTTCCTACAATATGGTATAGCCTATTGTCAGGAATACCTTTAGTATCATCTTCTCCAGAACATATGATATATTCTGAAGATAAGCAACCAAATGCCTATGGCCCACTTCACAGCTGGAAAAGTTGGCATCTAAATATGTCATGCTATTAAAATGCTGCTACTGCATGAAACTTGGTTGTGTTTACTCCTTACACATTTTAGTGTCCTTGTCTATAGTCCCATGGCCTTGTATCATACAAGAAATGCATTGTTTGCCCCTAATTTGAATTACCAGATTCTATTTGCCTTTTTAGGGCTGTAAAACCGATTTTATAAGTGGGGCTGCTGCTGACTACAGGCAGATTCTAGAACTTGCTATGCAGAGAACTTGCATACTGAGGATTCTAATTGAGTACTACAGGGGCACTTTTGCTAAAGCCTGAATATCTTGTATTGTCTATCAGTTAAGGGATTTAAGCCTGCTAAATTGCCCTGACAGGTGATTGCTTGAGGCCACAAATCTGAAGGGAGGTATTTCATCCCACTAAAGAATTTTAAGTGGTACATCACAGATATAGTCTGGCTAGAGGAGCTGATCTTGTGTAGGTGAAAGGGAGTATGTCACTGCAGCGCTGGTGAGCATTGAGGTTAATCTGGGTAAAAACTGGCTGAAATAATTACCTGTGACAGAGGCAGTGCCTTCTCACTATTCTGCTCTCAGGCACTTGAATCTATCTCAAAACTAAGCCAATCTTTTCCCTTCATCTTCAATTCTTTCTTTTAAATAATAATGTAATTCAGTGGAAAAATTTATTTAGATATATCAATGGTTTGTGCAACAATTTGAATTGATGCTGAATAAACTAATTTTCCTAATACTGAGTAGTTTACTTTGCAAGCAACAACTTATATAGCTGGAGGAAATAGAAAAATTTACTGTGTGATACCATGACATTGCACATCTCGCCATGTTCTCTGAAGACTACAAATTTTCTTGTTTGTTTTTCCACTGTGTCTCACTGATTCCTGGATATTGAGGGGTTTTAAAGGAAGCTGGGGATTAGCAGCAGAGAATATTGTAGTTAGGGCATTCCCCTTAAAGAACGGAGAGTGGACTGAAGCTGCCTCAGATTGAGGAGGGCTTTGAGCCACTCTCAAGGACTCACTGAAGATGCAACAGGCCGCTCTCTCTTGCTTCCTTCAGCAGATGCCTATCTGCAAAAGAGAGTCCTTTGCCTGTACTTGCTTGTAGTGGTTTCCTCTTCAGGAACACTGAGCCACCTTATAGGTGACAGTGAAGCAGATCTCTTCTAAAGCCCTTCACTTCAGAGGTTCTTGTTTCTCTCCATTTTCTGTACAGAGCTGGAAAACTCTTCTGACTTTACATGGTGTCATGGTTTGAAGCTGGCTACTACACATGGTATGATTAATTAGCCTGGGTCTGGTCAACACTTTAAAGTGTTGCAGCCTTGAGTTAGGGTCTAAGTTAAGTGAGCTGAATGTCTCAAAAATGTCTTAGTACATAACATGTAACCATAGTTATCTGCCTTCTGGAGATGGAATATTGTTAAGTTTTACCAAAAAGCTTTATCATCCGTGCTTATAGCTTGCCTCTAGTAACTTTAGAGGGCTATAGTACCTTCTCTATTGATACAGCTCCACAAGAAAAGAAGAAAAAAAATCTTTTAATCTTGTGGCAACCACTCTGATAGATGACTTAATTTGTTTTCAGCTTTTTTTTTCCTTTTTGCAAATGCCAAACAGTGTTTGTTACTTGTGCATCACTTCAGTACTATAAAAATACTCTGATTTTAAGTAACATTATGAAAACTTACAAAACATATATTGCTATGCTTTTTTTTTTCTTGTATTTCCACTTCATCTTATTCCCAAGAGTAATTTGCAGCAAAGCAAAAAAAAAAAATCTTAGGTCATGTGATAAATAACATGTAACTCAGTTCTGACAGGATTTTTAGAGGACAGAAAATGTTGATGAAGTTACTGGAAATTTTGAACTTAGTGGTTTTGAGGAAATCCTGGGGGTTTTTTCACTACATTGCTGAACATTGTAAAATGGGTATTGACAGTAATGGTATCATCAGGTCTGGACCCCATGTGCTGCAGATAAGCAGAGTTGTTTGCCCTAATTTTCACAGGCATGAGCCAATGATATAGAGTGGCATTACCCTTTGTAATTAGGTCATTTAAATTTTATACCACTTAATTTAAATGTATTTTGTGTTTGGCAACTTGTACACTTTGTAAATGCATTTTGCCACTTTAAAAAGACTTCTCGTGATCATCGAGTATGGGGTGGGGAAGAAGAGGACAGCGGTTGGTGTGTCAAGATGAATCCAAAATCATGGAAAGAAAAAATATTTTGTAAATCTGTTAATCTATTATATCTCTAAAACAGGTGGATGAAGTTTTCATGATAGCTAGCAAATCATTCAGTACTCAGATCACAGTGGAAATGGGTAAGAATTAGCTGCTGAGAAAGCAAGAATACTCTTCAGTAATTTTTTTAGTGTATTTGCTGTTGACAATGTTTTGCTACAAAAAGTAGAGAAGATGTCTATATGAGAAAGACTCTGATTTAAAATCGGATGTGTGACTGAAAACATGAAAGTTGAGGAAAGTTTGGGTAAATGTGCCTTAAGTGAGAGTTTATGGTTCCTCGTAACAAAAGGAGGGAAGAATGTTGAAGTAAAAACAATGGATTTTGTGAAAGAAGGCTGCAGTAAATACAGAATTGGGAGATAAGATCTCTTCAGTCAAGCCTCAAGGGGAAAAGGAGTTAAGGAGAAGTGATGCTTTGTCAGAGATAATACTAAAGCACAAACAATGCTAATGCAGAGATTTAGATTTTAATTAAACTGTAAATTCTTCATTGACCTCTGAGGCCTTCTCAATTTGCCAAGGAACAGAATAAAAGACTTGTATGAGAAAGGGACAAAGCTGGGTAAGGAACAAGGAACAGAGACACCAAGATTACTTGCATTTCATTTTTAAGCAAGAGTAGGCACATGCACACACATCCAAAAATATTATGTTGCACAGTAATGGAAGAGCCAAAGAAAATGTTTCTCATTTATAAGCTTTTCTTCCAATGGCAAGAAAATGGTACTGTGGTTCTAAGGCTTTGAATCTATTTTTTGCAAGTTATGGCTAAAAAGTCAGATGCGTGTAGGTTGCTATCACAGTGCTAATGCTGAAACAGCATTCTGTCATCTGTTTTTATGCAAATTAGTTGTTTCTGAAAATTAAATATTACTATGAAACATTTAAAAAAAATGTCACTAACTCTCACCCATTTAAAGAATACCATAGGTAGATTTTCATTTTAAAGTGTTTATTACATATATTTGGAGGTTACTTAAAAATATTTAGGTGTTCCCTCACTTCTAAGAATAAAGAGAACTGGTGTTGTAAATGAACACAACAACTGGGTTTCTGAGATCTTTTCTTTTGGAGTTTATTCTCTTGACAATCTGACTGGTAGCGTTTCAGCCCAATAAATACCTGCTTTGGCTAGAAATAAGAAGTTTGTTTTTAAATGATGTGTTTTGTTCTTCAGACTTGTCTGCAATAAAACCAGAAACCAGCAAATGTTTATGCTTAATTTAGTGTGATAATGTGTGTATTATGCCATTTAGAGAATCAGGACTTTGTACAGAATATACCATATGTAGGTAGCAAGTAACAAAAGCATAATGCTTCATTTTAGGCAAACAGAACTGTCTGCTCTTGCAGGAAGAATTATTACTGGCATAAAGTCAACTACATATTTAAAGATGATTTTTTTACCAGTGTAATTTAGCTGTGCTGGCATTGATAGCTGGTTATGGTACAAACATTTTCAGGCAGCTGTCAAATAATTTTGGCTACCAAACAAATATGATTTTGTCTGTGTTATAAAATAGAAATTATGTTAGAACTGGGGTCACTGAATGAAAGTGCCAGTAATGGTACCTACACTTCTAGATTCTGCTCTCTGCCATGCCGCTCTTGACGAGGATGGTGGTTTGTTCTGTAATATAGACACTGGAGGGGAACATAAAATGCCAGTTAGTAAATGCAGTGATACTTTTGAGTACTGAATGTGAATTTCACTGTGGTAGATCCATGTGAGAATGCCATAGTATAGTATAGTATAAAATGAGTGAAAGGTCACTGCTTACTTTTTCCCCCCTAACCATTATTTGAAGCATATTTCATATGCTCTTCTCATCCCATGGCTCTGAAATAAATTTTCATTTTTTGTTGTTTTAGTTCATGTCATGACTGTTATGTCAGTTGCTTTAGCTGGTTCCCATCATTTGAATCAAAGGATCAAAGTACTTGCATCCTCCGGGACAAGTATAAATAAAAAGAATTGAAATATTCTTAGAAAATACTCTTGTTATACTGGGAATCATTTGCTAACTTAGCTTTTCCAAGAGATGAAACTAAGTGAGAAAAAACCGGTGCCAAGTCAGCCTTCAGAGTAATTCTGAAATATTGCTAGTGATTATTGTAAATTATTCTTAGCAAAACAAAAATTACTTCAGGAATAATACATGTATTATATGTGTGACATATTACACATAGTCCAGCTCTTTCAGGAGATCACAGTATTAAGAATACAACTTACCAGTATGTTTTAGGAAGCTCAACATTTTAAGCATGATCTGTGTAAAATTCATATGCTTTACAGCTGGGCGAGATGGACATGCCTTAACTGAGCTGACAACAAGCTGTGATCACTGTAGAGTTAAAAAAAGTCCCTTGCGACTAATAAAGAAGAGTGGCACTTCCACCGAGTTTCACTTAATTCTAGTTTTTTCTTGGAATTAATTTTAGCTCAAAGTTTCTATTTTAGATTATAGAAATCTCAGCTTTCTCCACACTGATATTTCCTACTTTTCATTCTGTTAAATGTTAAACTCTGTAACACCAATTAAAACTACCGTAAATTGAGTAAATGTTTAATCGTTCTGTGAACTTTGAATGGTATACTAGTGGTTTCTCTTTTTCTTTGAATTAGATGGAGAGCAGAAGACTCAAGTGATGATTCATGGAATTGAGCCAATGCTGGAAACACCCATTCAGTGGCTAAGCGAACATATGAGCTATCCAGATAATTTTCTCCACATTAGTATCATTCCCCGACCCACTGATTGAAACTCAGCTATATTCGTATGAGGATCATTCTCAAGCTGGAATTCTAAGGGCATGTCAACTCCTTGCTTCTGTCAGTCTTGACAGAAGCAGCCTGACCAGAAAAAAAGAAACCAACAAAAAGCCGAAACAAAACAAGAAGTCCTCACTGCTGTAAGCCAAACAGGAAGAGAGATCCTATCATCAGATAAGGGCAATTGGGCTGGTCTTATTTTGCATCACTGCTGCATTTGTTCACCGCTGTAATTAAATCAGTTGCGATATGAAAGAATTTACAGGACTTCTGCAAGTCTGCTGTTTTCTTGTAAAATATAATGAAGCTGAAACTGTCAGCTGAAGAGCGAATGGAAATATGCCACTTGATTGTATTTCTGATTAACAAATAAACAGGGCTGTTTCCTAAAGAGGTAGTGTTTCAGCTTTGAGGGTGGAAACATTGGTTTAATTTTCTAGAAAGTTAGACACTGAGAGATTTGGTTACCAATAGCTTTTTGTAAAAGATCAAATTACTGTAAATCCATCTTTCCTTAATGAGAAGTTCATGTTTACAGTATATGTATTGGTATGCAAATGATCTTTTAACTTTGATAACAAGCAGTGAGAGATTTTAAAGTAAGCCCGTGAGCATGTTTTGTCAGTTAAAAACATGCACAACTTAATAATTACAAATACTTTTGATTTGTATGCTGTCACTGAATACTCCAGTGTGTTTATTATTCAAACCAGTTTTCACAGACTAGCAGTGATGTAGGATAATTTGTCTCAGGATTCGTCATGGCATTTTTTTGTGCTCATCTAATTTTTTTTTCTCTAAGAATATATTTTCTTAATTTACTTTTAAAAGGTTTTTTTTTTTAAACCTACATGGATGTTGCAAATAGGATTGTATCCTGCTGTTAATTCCCATAGACTAGGAAACAGTTAAATCATAGAATGATGGACAGATTGCTTTTTAATAATTTTGAATTTTGGAAAGCTGAGGCTTTTCCATGCTAATACTTTCTTACATCTGTGGTCCCTGAGCAATCAGTCCAAAATTTGGAAGCTTCTAATCTCATTGCACAGATTTTTTTTCTTAGTACAGCAGATGTATTTTTAGGTTATTGGATCATCTTGGTTTCTAAATGTTGCCATTGCAGATGCTACTCAAACTCTACCAATTTTTTCTGTGTTACACTAAATTCATCAAACTCTGTGCTCTGTTGCTTTGTCTGCAGTTTGTGGCTGTTTGTGGCACAAAACTACGTTTTTGTAGACATATTATCCAATATGTCAAATATTATCCAGTATAAAGAAAGCATGACATTTTTCTTTCAAAAATAGAGGCTGTCGAAGCTCCTACTCACAGTCTTGGCTTGTAAGTGTCCCAGTAACTCCCTGTGCTGTTCCCATTCGTTTCCATGCTCCTTTTATGGTAGAATACTTACCTGTGTCTGAAAAAGAAGAAAATGAAAATCAATCAAATGAACAAAAACCTCTTTCTGAAGCAAGAGGGGAAGGATCTCCATGAGTGAGGATAGGGTTGAGGCTAAGAAGAGCCCTGAGGGCAGAAAAAGTCAGTAGACAGATTAGATACTGTTTTAAATGTTAATGAGGAAATAGAATTAAGGAAATGGAAGGGTAAAGATACTAATGAAACAAACTTATGCTGTATTCTGCAGGACATGAAGAATTTTTAAAACAAAACAAACCGTGCTGGTCTGTGTTTATGCAGAATTGAAATATAATATTGTTATGGTGGGATGATTTGGTTGAGTTATTCTAATTTCCAGTTCTGTTTGGAATTTTTGTTGCAGTGTTGGATTGGCATTTATAAACTTTCTTAGGCACACATATCTAAATATTTTGGAGAATTTCAAAGTCCTGCCAATGGATAAAGCAAATATTTTGTAGAGTCTTCATATTAAAAAAAAAAAACTTTTGTAGGGATAATTTTTCCATTAATCAGGATAAGAGGCAATACATTTCAAAAACTGTAGAGATTGTATTTCCTTTGTTTTAAGGTAATCTGGAGTGAGTCACTGGCTATTTTAATATATTCTACACCAGCACTTTAAGTATACAGCTCTTCTCATGGCCCATATTTGCCAGTAAATCCAACTTTAAGGCCTAGCATGGAACAAAGAAATAGCTTGGCTTTAAACATACTCTTTACTCTTACTTTAACTATTTAAACTTTATTAAAAAATAAAACAAAGTTTGAGTCTGTCTTTATTTCCAGCTAAATAAGGATCTTTGTCATGGAATGACAAGAGTACTTAACTAATACTTAATAAGTAGGAACTTCTTAAAAGAGGTTGTTAGAATATCATCACATATAGAATGGGTTCCGAATTAAAGCAGGTAGGTATCTCTTCTATGTTCAAATACCTGGTTTTGAGATAGGCATGGTGACATTTCAAAATGTCACACTAAACCTGAGTAATATCTCTTGAGAGAGAGGTAAAAAGACATTCAGAACTAGATTTCAGATTTCTGTACTTTCAAGTTACACTATCAAATTAGCCTGTTTGAATATGAGTTTAAAATGAGAGAGATGTTTTCTTTCTTTCCCTTGCCTTTCATGTCTCTACAATTCAAGTAATTAAGTTCTTTTAACTGTGTAATGAAACACCAGTTTTCCTGAACAATAGATTGAAGGATACAAGAGAATACAAACCAGCTATGCAAACAGCTACATGAAGAATTTGGTGTATGTCAGGTTTTTATATGTATAAAATAACTAGCATTATATGGAGTTTAAAGGTGTGCTTTTAGTAGTATTTATATGTATAAAAAACACTTAGGGTAGAAAGAGAGGCAGTCAAACACCACGTTAGGGTTGGAGGATCTTGACTGCAATTGAAACTGCCAAAATGTGTCTAATTTTGAAATAGCACTTTCCTCTGAAGATGTTTAAAGCCTTAATCCTTGCATCATTTCACTAATCTACGTCAACAGATGCAATAGAATGAATATGTTGTGGAAACAAATCTGTGATCAAGCTACTAATACTTGTTATACCCTCAGATCTCACCATAACTGTGAGTATAACATGGTGGAAAGGGTAAAGCCAATATGCAATGTAGTTTGGTTGCATCTGTGGGAATTTGGAGGATTGCTTGCTAAACTTCTGACAAGTGTGTTTTGCAAGTTCACAAGCACTCATTAGATTAGAAACCTCTAGAAGCTTGGTTCTTCAGAGAAGATCGGGCTGTAGTGGGAAAAAAAAGAATCAATAGTGCTGTTCACTAAACCTGTGCCTTCAGTGGCTGCCTTACAGTGAAAGACATGTGGAGAGCTGGTGATGTCTTATTTTGTACAGATATGTATATAATTTCTCCTTGTGTGTGTTGCTACAGTCCCAGCTGACATAAAAAACCAGACAACTTGTTATTCTTTCAGCTAGACAGAGGCACTCAAGTATTTTTATTACTACAAAATTAAAGATCAGAATGGAAACTATCTGGCTGAAACTTGCACCTTACATACTTTTCTGACTATAATTAAAATAATCTGCACTTCAGAGGTTTGATTTCCATCAGTCATATGTACGCACACCCTCACTGGATTTTTTTCCACAGCTCAAAATTAGCAAAATAGGCTAGTTTTCCTTAATTATAAAGTTTATCTGAGTCTATACAAGGCAAACAGGAGGAGGAGATCAGGCCATGGGGGTAAGCCTAAAGCCTTGAAATCCTGGCATGACACAGGAAGTCATACGGTTTCTTCACCATTTCCACAGTGGCCATTTTATCATATAAATCCTTGCAGATTCTTCTTTAATTTGCAGCTTCTCTTTATTTAGCTGATCCTTGACCTCAGCTGAGTAGTGATGAGGCTGTGCCTGCCCCTGGCTCTGCAGCTCCTGTCTCTCCCTTGTGGGATTGCCATTGGTGCCCTGCATGTGACTAAAACCCCCATCTCTGGAGCCCTCCCTGGCACTTCTCGCACAGCTCCTCCTTCACCAGCAGAGGATGAGTTCATTTCTGCTGGCTCTTACCACAAACTGGGTGGCCCCGTAGGAAAGTAGTGAGAGAAGGGTGCAGAGGAGGAGAGAGGGTAACAAGAGGAATTAAAAAACAGTGAAGGTGGGGCTTGAGAGAAAATACTTTGTGGGGAGTGAAATGACAGAGCCAGATTCTTGATCTCACCCAGGTTTCTCATTCACTCATCACCTTACAGCTCCTACCACGTGCTTTCCTTTCCATCTGTTCCATGAATACTGTGCAATGGCTTTCACCTATGGGCAGTGTCTGGTACCTCTGGTGTTGTCTGGAGTGAGCAGTGCACTGAGTGTGTATTTAACTTTGATGGTTTAGCACATTGCTGAAGGAGCCCTTTATTTACAAGAATTGTTTCAGAGCTTCCTCCTCTGCAGCAGATCCTCGGCCTGGGCTTCCTTCATGTGAGGACTCAGAATGGGGAGGTCCTGCTGCACAAGCATCCTGCTCAGGCACCACGGGTCACTCACTGTTCCAATACACTGTATCCTGGAATACTGACTCATGGGCATGGCTTTTTTATTCAATGGATGGATGGATGGATGGATGGAGTCACTCAAGGACCTTTTTTTCATGAAAATTAGTGTTTCGTGGCTCTGAAGTTTTACTTTATGCTGTTCTGAATGTTGCATACAGAACAGCAGAATACATTTTCAATGTGGGTAATAAATACCAAACCCAGTTTTGGTCACAAGCCTTTTCTGTTTCATTCTCCAGACAGAATAAAATTCCATTATATGGGGTTTAGTTGTAGAACAAGATGTCAATATTTGTAATGAGTCTGTACAGGCAGTAGAAAGAGGATGTGTCCTTTTTAATCATCAGCATTTCTTCACTGTACGTCTCAACACCTTTCAATATGAAGATACATGAGGACTTCTGCTGAGGCATGCTTTTGCTGAACCACCCAGGCAGTTTCTCTGCCAATTTGGGAGGTCTGCTCCCCTATGGAAATTCTCCAGTTTTGGTTTATTATATATAAATTTATACTTGATGGCTGTTGAGAAAATGACTGGAAGAACAGCCATAATGGCAATGGAAAAAAAAAAAACCAGAACAACCAAATGACAAAAAAAGGAAAGCTTAATTTATTGCTTGAATGGAATGTCCTTCAGTAAGAAATCTTAATGTCTGTTTTCAGTGAAATTAGTGATGTCCTGCTTCTGGTTGTCCATTCAGTTATTTCAGTGGTAAGAGGGAACAATCCTAACAGGTCAGCCTACAATTGCCTTGAAATTTTTATAGTGTGTTTTTAATTAATATGCCAATAACAAGAACTACTTGGTTTTTATTCTTTCTCTTAGCAAAACTTGAATGCATTCAAGGGTTCTGCTGCAACTGGCTTCCTCAGGGAGGTGCAGCAGGAATTGTGTCCCTTCTGGCCTCCATAGATCACACTGGGATCAGTGTCTTTTGGGGTATAGGGGAAAATAGTTCTCTGCAACCTAGCTACTTGCACTCTTCCCTCCCTCCTTCCACAAACGAGATGCCACAATTTTCCATCGTGCAACCCTTCTCTTTTTTTTTTGTTTTGTTTTGTTTTGTTTTGGTTTGGTTTTTTGTTTTTTGTTTTTTGTTTTTTGTTGCATGCTTTGGACAACAAACCAGGTGAACTATAGCTACTGAGCATAATGATTAATTCTTCAGCTGTCATTTTGGGGGTCTCTGAAATTTAGATCTTTCAAGTTTCTGAGCCACACCTCTAACAGAGACTTGTTCTGGGGTAGCCACGCAAGCTCCCAACAAGATAACACAAGGTATAAATTAAATTATCTTTTAAAATTGGCACTCATGTAAATGGAAGTATCCCCAGCCTTCATTCAGGCTGTTTTTGCTGTTTCTGTGTAATCAGCTTTCTGGATACTTTCAAAAAGCAAACGTCACCGACATCGTGTGGAGGGAATGGACGATGCCTGTTGCACAACTCCCTTGCCCGCGCCCAGCTCAGCCCTTGCTTGTGTCAGTGCAGGCAATTAACAGTGCTCAAAACCACAGCAGCTCCTATTCTAAAATGCCATTTGATGGTATCAGGACACTTGAGCATTCAGGAAAAAAAATTGTTTATATTTTAAAGGGAGTTTATTCTTCAGCATTAGAAAATGCTGAAGTAATAAAAGGCATCGAGTGTGTAGCATCAACAAGAAGATCTTTGCTGCAAGTTATGATCTGGATGGGATAAAAATCCTTCTTTACTATACTACTTGCTTGAAATGAACTGTAATATATTTATGTGTTCTGCTTTGATCCTAATGCGTTGTGGGGCGCTATGCTGAAATGAACGTGGATACCATCAATAAAGGAGAAGATCCTTAACACCTTAATGTATGGGCATGTGCCGCAGTTGCCACATCATAAACAAGGGCGTAAGCTTTTCAGAGCTGCCCCAAGATGGGGAACTTTTACCTTCCCTTGTCCCGGGGTAAACAGGTTGCTAGTGTCTCTGAGAGCAGTGGAGTGCTTTCTCTGGCACTGGCCAGGGAGGGATGAATGATTACTGTGGATTTGCCAGACGTGCTGTAGGCACACGGGTGCATCTTGACCCAATAGGAATGAAACTGAGTGTTCATCTTTACCTGCAGGATTTCTTCTGAATGATTTTGTTATTTATATCAAAGAGGGTCTCAGGGATTTGAAGTAACCTTAGGCCTGGGATAATTTTGTAGACTAGCCTTGGTGCTAATTGTTTGAAGCAAATCAGTCACTAAAATTTTTATGAAGTTTCATTGTGGAATGAGATAAGATTAAGTGTAAATGGTGTGGCTGGAAACTTCTTGAGAAATATTTATTTTGTAGTGTCACATAGGATCACAGGAAAAAGAGAATGCTCCTGCCTGTGCTGTCTCTGCTGAGTGTTTTGGAGGGTCACTGTTTGCCTGGAGTGGTGAATTATCACTCTGCCGTTCAGATCACATAGTAAGGGTGTTATTCTGGTGGAAAAATCTCCTTGCCCAAGATAAGGGCTGACCTAAACCTGAGTCTGGTTCTTCTGAGTTCTGACAATAATAATCTCACAGAGCACAAGCCACATTGTTGCTGGTCAGCAAGTCGGTAGGTTTTTTTCTGGATTTATTGCCTTGCAGAGATAAAGCCTGCTCTTTATTCTGAAAAATTCCTACCTTAACAACTGAAGAACACCTTAAAAGTTTTTCAAACTAGAGGGAGAAGCTAGAGCTAGGAGGAGCTAGCAGCAACCTCCCATGATGTACCAGAAAGAGAGAAAACTCAAATCCTGCACTTTTCATCACTTCACAAGCTTCTTGATGCAGCATAAGAGAAAGGTTTCCCAATAACTTGTCTGGGGTTCACGTAGGGAAGAGAACTGGGGGTCTTACTGCTGCTTATGTAGATGTCAGTACCTTCAACTTTGCAAGCAGAGCTTATCAGCTTCTGCCATGAATCTGCTGTCCTTCCTCTGCATGCATGTGGAAATTCTGCTTCCAGGAGAACTGCCATTTCAGTTTTACTGGGGGAATGAATTGGTAGAAGCTTGGGAATAAAAGATGATGTCTAGAAGGTTACTTATGGCAGAGGATCCTTCTCAGAGCCGTGTTTAATCCTGCTGTGGATCAGGTGCTGGTCAGAACTGGGTTTGTGTTGAACCATCCTCTGATCTGTCAAACAAGTCTGTCAGCAATACCTGTGTGATGGCTTCGGCCTCAGAAGGGACAGATCATGCTTTGCAGTGCAAACTTTGAAGAGTCTGTGATACTGAATTTGCAAGATGTCAGGGTTTGGTAAGTGATGCACAGCCTGTATGTATTTGTTATGGAACGACTCTTTAAAGGCATGGTACACCATTAACATGAGGAGCATTGTTTTATTTATCTCCACTGATGTTCCTCTGAAACTGCTTGGTGGGTAATTTTAATGGATGAGTGTCACGGTTTAGGAATGGTATTCCACAATTTAGTGTTCCCAGTGAAGCCACTCCAAACTATGCTCTGCTTGCTCACTTCCCCCTCCCCCTGCCATGGGATGGAGAGGAGAATGGAAGGCACAAAAGGTAAAGATCATGGGTTGAAGTGAGAACAGTTTAATGGAAACAGCAATGAGATGAGAAAACAAACAGTAAGAGCAGCAACATTAATGGCAGAGGGTACAAGAAAGAGGCGAATGATCCCCACACAGAAACCCCCCTGACAACACCTGGCTGCTCCCTCCACCACGCTACACTGATCCAGGAGGGAGTCCTTCCCCTGTCCCCGGATAATGCTATGTGGGGGTACAGAATAGCCTCCAGGTCCTGGCCATGCATCCTCCTGTCTACAGCAAAAAAAATTAACCCTGTCCTGGCCAGAGCCAGGCCTATGTGGAATGGAAATCACTGCACTGGCAGGTACAATAGCCGCTCACCTTATTTGCTTACAAATGCCCCAAGCAATCACGCGTGACACCTTCCTGCAAATGAGGCAAATCCCACTTGGCACTCAAGCTGCTGAGGAAGAAAACTTTTATATTGTAACATTAAAGGCAGACACTTTGTTTTAATCACTTGCCAAAACAGCTGAAAACAATTATTAATTAATAGGAAACATTAACTTTTAGCTTTGCAAGCTCTCCAAAGAAGTGTCTGTGACAACTTGCATCTGGATTTATGGATAATTTGGATACAGTGAAAATGGGCATTGTACTGCAAAGGTCGACTGCTTTAAATTCATTTTAAGTGTACACATAGTGCTCTTAAAATTAATATGTTTATAAACCTAAATTGGTTCAGTTGAATGCCTTTTGTTCTCTTTGTGGCTTCATTTGAAGCAACAACAAAAAGCTGTGCTTGTTTGTGTGTTTAACCAAAATGTTAAATGCAATTAATCCACCAAAAGCATACAAATATTTTTTGAATAATAGAGGCGCCCCTTTCACAGTGTCTTTCGTATTTAGCACTATGGTTTGGCGAGTAGAAGGCAACTTTTTCACATCTCATAAATAAAATTTAAAAAATCTTTTGCTTGGCTTGTTTAATTTGAACCAACGCAGTGCAGCACCCTCAGTTTTTCTTGTCTGCTTTGATAAGGCTGGGGTTAGTATGTATGGTTAGGGCGAGGTGGCATTCCTAGTATTTTAGATTCTGGATCCTACCTTCCCTTCTGAAAAATACTGTGTCTGACAAATACAGCTCCCAGGAAATAAGAAAGGGGATGGATGAATATTGCAGTCTGAGACAGAGGTCCTGTTCAATCTGACTATTTGGGGATTCATCATGCAAATCTATTGCTTTTGCCTGTTTTGTCCAAAAAAAGAAAAAATTCCTTGGACTGTCAGAAGCAGAATATCCAAAATATTTCAACAAGATCAAACCACAAGAGTTCGTTTGTTATCTTAACTGAGGATCTTGAGACATCCCAATTATTTTGACAATAGGAGAGTGGCTCCTTAGCTTGTCTGCTTCTAGCCAGTCCACTTCCCAGTTTTTGAGAAATTCATGGGAGCAGATTCTTCATCAGTTAAAATATCATCTCTAGCAAATGTGAGAACTTTGCTTTATACATGTGCTGCTAAGACTCTTCTCTTAAAAAAGGTGTGTTTTCATCTTTTATTTAAAATTCTGCCAGTCCTGCTAAACCAGCCACTTGCTCTTTGCCAGGTAACTCAATCTGAGCTCATCTTCTGTGCATGGGACTGAGTCTTAATGCCGAGGGTTGTCTGGTCACACCGTGTAGCTTGGGTGACTGACAATTTGGGTAAATCCAGAGTCTACATCTGGATATAGAGAGCCAGGTACCAGACTTTGCCTGTGTCATTTGAAGAAGGCCATCTGTTCCCCTCTTTAGCGTGTTTACTTCGCAGTAGTGTATAACGACTGGGAATCATCTTTGTTATCTTTGTTTTGATCAAGGCACAAAGCACCTAGCCACTCACTGACTGTGGAAGGCAGATAGGCCTGTGTAGTCCTATATTTATGGTGGAGATGAAAATTGTTACGCAGTTCAAAGGTTAAGTTGTGCCTTCAGATAATAATGCTTTGCTTTTCCTGGAATGTTTTGCACAAGTCTCATAAAGAAATAGCACTGGTCCTCGTTTTATCAAATAGTTCAGACTTAAGGGGCTACTGAAATGATGCCTACAGCTCATTTCCCTTTCCCTTCTCCTCCCCACCCAGCACAGTGCTGCTGTTAGAAAGGGGGGTTGCAATGGTGCACACACATGGATGCAGCAGCTTGAGTCAGATGTACAGGAATGAAGGGCAGTGCTGCTGCATCGACAGAATGACATCTCTGCTCTGGTTGACAGTGGTCAATAATCTCAATAATAGTGATCATATAAATACCTGAGGATTTTATGGGCTGAACTATGGCAACTGCTCTGCTTCAATTTATGTTTGTCCCTGCTGAAGTCTTACACGTGTATCCTGAAATTACTTTTTATTACAAACAGTGGCTGTTTGCACAAAGAACTTCATAATCTCAAAGCAGTTATCTTTCTGCAAATAGATAATTGGGTTATTAGCAGCTTTTTCTCAAAAGAAGAGGAAAAATTGACTAGTCTGATACTTCTCAAAGGCAGACTGAAAGGAAAAAAAGTGATTTCTGCAGTGGGTTGGGCATTTTCTGTATTTCTGTTCTCTACCAGCTGTTGCCTGATACACTGCTCTGTCTGGAGACTTGTACTAAACATTCACCCTACCAAGCATAGCCTAAGTGAACTGCACTTGTGGCATCTCCACAGCATTGTGACCAATCACCAATGAAAGCAGTGGGTCGCTTCTGGTTACTCACTGGTGTGTTAGATTCCTAGCAGCAGTACCATTTTCAGGTTTGTAGGTTGTGTGTGGCAGATGGAAATAATTACTCTCAGTGTGCTCTGGGGTACTGCTAACTGAGCAAGAAAGACAGTGTGGCTTCCCTCTCCCACCACCCATGGTTTAGGATATGCCTCGTTGGAGTGCTACAAAAATCTGGATAGATTCCTGAGTTTCATTTTGGTGTTTTTCATTATTTCCACAGAAGCAGTTGAGGGATAAATGTAAATTCCAAGTGTCAGCTTCCAAGGAAGGTGTGAATTTGATCTGTGATGGCCTTTATTGAGAATGAATTCAGAGTAGTACTCCTTTTAATGCTTTATTTTTGCCTGGGCTGTGGTGATTTGGGGTTTGTTGAGACCTGTGAGGTTCCTTTCTGCCAGTATTGGTTTGTGCCTTTTAAGCAACACCCTTTCCAAAGCCCTCAGTGCCGAATCTTGGGCACAACTCTCATGTAGCAGAAACTTCTCCCAGCTCTTGAGTTTCCTAAACACAGTCTGAGATTGCAGCATCCTCTGATGCTTCTGCACATAAGAAGATGTTTGGATTTGGTCTGTTCCTCTCCAGCTTTTTGAATCTGCCAGCTCTGTGAAAAAAACGGGATGCCAAAATTTTAAAATTAAAAAATAAAACATGATTTGATATGTCAGCTTCAGAGGACAGCTGCTGATTACAGTACACCTCTCTGTGCTGTCCTGTTTCTTGTTACAGTGGTACAATGAAATTTGTGTTATCCTGGGTTATCTTATGCTTACAGGACATGGGAACCAGCAGGTTTCCATGTGTAGAAATCCAGCATTAAACAAGCAATTTCGTAATCCTCTGCAGTTGTCCAGAGGGTAAAATGCATTATGCTGCCACAGAGCAGTCCTCAGAGCACTCTTTAAGTGGACAAGCTGTTTCTTTTCACTTGGCTGTCTTGCTTAGGATACAAAAGTACCCCCCAAGCCTCTTTCATGGCTTTCATCTATATCTGTGGAGCATTTTGCAAATGAAAGTTGGGAGGTTTGTCATCCTTGCAAAAAATACTGCAAACCCCAATTCCAGAACAGGGAGCTGTCTCCCTGTCCACACAGACAAAATTCAACAGATGCTGAATTTTGCAGTTTTTTGGTATCCCATAGCATAAAAGCCATAGTGTGAACACTGAGGAAAGGCCTTCTCCCCACCAAAACTCTCAAGCAATCTTACAAGTGAAGCAAAGCTGCTTCCGCTGTCCTGAAGAGAACACCAGGGAAAGGCAGGGACATGTGACAATGAATGAGAAAGTTTGGTCTAACTGGTCTTTTTTCTCACAGAAGATCACCAGAATGCTATTTGTTGTGGTCTGTTGTTGAAGTACCAATATTTGTTCTATTTTTAAAACAAAGAAATGTTGCTTTGGTGAAAATCAACAGAGAAGAGTGCGGGAAGCTGCTGATGTTAAAAATCCTCACATCATGCCAAGAGAACATTTTTTATCAAGTTTTTGCAAGGTTACATGCTGATGATAATATTTTGTTGCTACAGCTGGAGAAAATTAGACTGATGATAATTTTCTGTGTGAAAACCTGTAGAAGCTGACTTCAAAGAGAGAAATGTCCATGAATGCATCAGAGATGTTCTGCAGGGATGTTTCAGCTACCAGGAATATGAACTGTTGTGAGCACCTCCCCTCTCATATTTGCATAGATGGAGATGCATTGATTCAAACCAGAAGGATTTTGATAAGCAGATATTAGCTTCACTCAGAGCTGAATAAAGAGGAAAAAAAAGGTAGGTCATAATCAAAACAATGGAAACTCACCAGCTCAGTTATACACTATGAATGCTCCTACTCTTCAGTCAGTGAAGATGGAAAAGTCCTTTGTTAAATGTTATTGGTGCACATGAAACTGCAGTCTTCAAGCCTGTGCCAGCTGCTTCTGAAGTCACAACAGTGGATACTGCAAGCTGCATGGCAATGTCTTTTCCTGAAATTGTGTGGTTTCGCCTACAAGTGAAACTTAATTGGGTCAAACGAAAAGGTTTGGATTTGATCAGTGAGTTGGTATATGGTTTGTCAGCTTCTGTTGCTGTTCTACCTTGTCAGTTGAGAAATACTAAAAACTTTGGGCAAGATGAGTTAGTGAAAGTAATGCAACAGTTTTGATAATGTAACTTTCATGCTGGCTAAAGGATGGCTCAACACCAATTACACATGATAATTAATAGGAGTAAGCTAAAATTATAGCCTGACAGTGCTTAGCAGTGCTTAGGAGGGGACTTGGAAGATGTGTGTAATACATTTGCTTCCTTCCAAAACTTGTTGGACTAGCAGCCTGACTACAGGAAAATCACTGTAATTTAGCTTTTGCTGGCAGTATCAGCAGTGGAATCTAGGGCATAAATATATTGCTTTGTGTATATCTTAGCCCAGATCTAACATGGGAGCAAGTGAATATGGGAAAGCTTGCACTGTTGTTGCTTCTCTTTTTTTTTTTAAACAGGAACAGGGACAGCTCAGGCTTGGTTATGCTGCAAAATAGACATGCACTTAAAACCATAACCTTTATTTCATCCCAAATATCTTATTGAAGGGAGATATGAGCCCAGATTTTACCCAGTCCAAAACAGAGATCCTCAGGCAGACAGCAGGGCTGCTCTCAAGCAGCCATGGAGGAGTCAGATGGGGAAACTCACAGTTCAGGTCTTCGGGCTTGGCAGAGGAAGGCAGTTCCCATTGCACCCAGCCCCTGTCTGGGATGAAAGCAGGGATCACTGCAAACCTGGACTGTCCACATGTCTCACATGTGACAGAAACATTTGTATTTTCTTCAGCCCGGTCCCTGGGAAGCATCTGACACAACTCACAAACTTTGATTTGTGTGTCTGGGGCACAATTTGTTTCTTACGGTAGTCAGAGACTACAGACAAGAAGAACTGTGGGTCTTGGTTTTAAATTTTGGAATAGTAGGGTAGCCAAGCTTTATACTTGCATTGGATGCATTCAGTTCCAGCTCCTGTGAGCTAAGGAAGCACTCGTGGTGACATGTTTTGCCAAATGAATTAGCAGAAGCAGACTCAGCCAGCCCTGAGTGTGTCACGGGTCACTTTGGTGGCCCTTTTTGTAAGAAACCTGGGAACTGCTGCAATCTGGAGAGATAAACTTTTGAGCTCGTGCCAGCATGCACCTGTTAACAGGGCTTTGTTGAGGTCTCTGACCTCCAAACACAGATAAGCTGCTCCTGCGGGTTAGGAGATTTGAAGCTGCTGGGCTGAAATCCAGCACGTTACAACCCAAGCTCTTTACCTTTTCATTGGTTAAGAGGTGCTTGAACTATTTGGCAGGGAGCCAATGAGGTCTGCTGGGTCTGCCATGGGGCAAGGAGTTAAGTTAAAGGACCCCGTTTCTAATTAATCCAGGCCTTTGTAACTCTCTAAGTAGCTTGCCCAAAGTCACGTCGGTGCAGGGTCACCCTTGTCGTCCAAGTGTGAGATGGGGCAGATGAGGCCTCCAGTTCTGCTGAACGCTGAACTTCAGTAGAGATCATCAACATTTTGAAATTATTGGGAGAAAAGTTCTAGAAAATCATCTGTGTGATTATACCTTGAAGGGCAGAAGGCAGAGCAGAGCTAACTGACTGATATTTCTCTCTTGGGTGGGAGTTCAGCATTGCCCCATGCTCTCTGCTGAGGCTGCTTTTTGAATAAAATAGAACTTTGCATGGGACTGTTCCTGGTGTGGCTTCTGTTTAGAGGAGATGAGAATGAGGGAGAATCCATAACCAAAAATTAGCCTCGTTTTTTTCTTCTTTCTGCATTTCTGATGGTAGGTATTGGATGTGGGGAAATTGCTTTGCTGCACCAATCTGGAAGTGTTACTGTAGCTTTGATCGAGGTTGCAGGAGATGGTCCTTGCTGCCAGATGTGCCTTGGCTTTACTAACCCATGTGATTATTTCTGATATGCTCTTGGTTCATGGCAAGTATCCCCCAGAGGTAACTGGCACTGAAGTACATTACGTGTGAAAATGTGATGATGTGGTAGCTCCATGACAGAGTTTTTGGTGTACCAGGGTCATGGTGAACACCCCTTTTCAGTAACTGGGATGGGGTTTGCTAGCAAAAGGCCTGATTGACACGATACTTCTATGGACAATTGATCAAAGCTGTGAGGAGCAGCACAGCGCTGGCAGTGCCAACTCCTCTGCTGCTGGTTGTGACTGAAATGGTGATTATGTGCAATAAATGATGAATCAGTGCAAACCCTGGATATGCCTGCCTGGTACTCTAACAATTCACCCTCACAGGGGATTTCAGATGCCTCAAATTTTACTTGCTCAAGGAAAAGTCATTTAAAAAACCAGGCTGATAACAAGGGTCAAGCAGGAAGTTTATTCTTTTCATTAATACAGTCTCTGTAAATAGAGTGTGTTTGTTAATATGGTATAAATTGAGCTGAGATAAAAGATCTAAGAAATGGAACTCCTGCCTGAGTCCTGTGTGGTGTATATTTAATGAATTTTCACTTAATTATCCATTAATATGTATTAATAAAATAAACATGGCAATTGAACAGCACAGTACTAACATACTGTTCTGAAAGAAAACCACATTGAGTAAACTAAAACAACTGCATTTCTTACTAATCTACACAATGCATTTCATTTAAAAGGAGAATTTATAGTATTTGAAATATCCTACCACATACTGAAACTTTTAGTGTAAACTGCCACTTTCTGACTATCACATATTGAAATACTTGTGGTGCATAGTGAAATTTATGTTACATTGTGTAAAATATATAGTGAAACCAAACTGATGTATAATGAGACACACATGCGCCTGCAATGACTTATCAGTTCCATTATTTTCTAACTAACATTATTTTCGTGATCAAGTTTTTCTGGGTCAGAGGAAGAAGATGGTGAAGACCAGGACTGATACTACAATGGAGAGTGTAGACCCAAACTTGTACAAAAACCTAATCAAGCTGACTTATCCTTTGTCCTTTCCTGTGATAAATTCTAAATGTGAAGTCTGCTAATGGTTACAACATGTCTCTCTTTCTCTGCCAAAGCTTCATTATGAACATCAACATCACCCCAGCAAGGAAAATACCACCAGCCACAAGTAAAGAGTCCGGGTGCCCAATTCTCAGCAGTTTTTACCGATCAGGGCTGCCACACAAGAGACCCTGGTGAGGTATGTGGGGCCTTGCAGGAGCACCCAAGCACAGGTTGGGTTATTCAGACCCATTCAGGTTTTGTGGGAGGGGGTAAGTAGACATCTCAGACCTGACCTCCTTCATCCACCAGTGCTCCAGACCTCCTGTGAAGGTTCAGGGCAGATGGGCAGCACTGCTGGTGGCTGTGATCTGCAAAACATCCCTCTGTGCTGCTTAGATTTGTTTTTCTTTCTTAAGTTAGGTCTTGACTACACAGCCAAGCATCCCTACCGGGCAGGGCAGGCAGGCTGGGTGTGCCCTGCTGCCAGCAGTGGAGGGCTGTGGCAGCCGGTCCAGCAGCTGCTGGCCTCCTGCTGACCTGGGCTGCTCCTCTGCAGTGCTGTTGTTTGCAATTCACACTTGCTCTCCAGCTTCAGCAGTGGCTTGGGCTGAGGATGGTGGCTCCTGGGATGGCTGACTGGCTTGGGAGGTGGTTTTACCCTGGTTGACTGCGATCTTTGCAGGTCCCAGCCACTGCAAGGCTGCAGATCTCTCCGCCCTGACCACTCCTGCCCAGAACTTGCTGCTTGGACCACAGACCTCTGTCTCTGAGAACTTGCCAAAAAAGAAACTGAGGTCCTAATGCTGCTCAACCAAAAGAGTAGGAAATAAACCGCAAGCCTCACAGCTCCTTGACAGTCCTATTCCAAGCTCCATTGGAGGGTTTTCTTTCATGGGTTATCTTTTACCTGGTTTTGCAACCATGCCAGGATGACCAAAGCATTTAACACTCGGAAAGAGATAACTGCAGTGAAGTTTCCTCCTTCTGATCTGCCTCGATAACTCTCAAGTCAAAGTGCATTTATCGCGTCCTTGCATTGGACTATCAGCCTTTTGCTAAACCAAAACAAGCTAGGTGTCATAGGTTAGCAAGCATAGTCCCGGAAGGGACGTCCTTGCTAAGGGGTGCTTACAGTTTCCTCTGGGAACTGATAGAACCTATCAGCTGGCCAGTTTGAATATGGACAATTCTCTAAGCCACTTAAAGTTGTGATCACCTCTGTGATCCACATTTAAGAATAGGCAAACTCCCCCTCCAGGCTCTCTCTCGTTTCCGGCGCTGGCACAGGTGGCTGCAGGCCCCGTGTGGGGGCCAGCGGGCCCGGCCAGGCCCTGCTTGGGCCAGGCCGGGCCGGGCCACGGCCATCCTGAAGCCATGGACCTGTTCCAGCCGTGGAACCCCCCCACTGCCTTGCCGTGGGCAGCCGGAGCGGCTCGGCTCTCCCCCCTCTCCACTGCGATAAGAAAAATTCAACATTCCAGCTGCAAAGCTGCAAGGCCGAGGTGAGATTAACCCTTTTATTGCTGTGAAGAGCTGAAAACCTGAGGGAAGAGAGAGAGGAGATGCTTAAAGCTGAAATTCTGTTGTGAAGCTATGATATATCAGAGTATCCTGTTGTAATTTCATGAAGATATGGGGGGTGGAGTGTTCAACTCGTGAGCAAAAGCACCTGCGCTGAGATAGGCAGATGCTGACGCAGCTGTAATTTCATGAGAAGTTTGGACAGGGAGAGATGAACCAGATGAGGACTTTTGCTCCAAACGGGAAAGGAGAAAACCTCAGTCCGTAGAGATGAACCAGATGAGGACTTTTGCTCCAAATGGGAAAGGAGAAAACCTCAGTTCCTAGAGATGCTCCCAGAGATAGTCCTAACGATGAAGATGATGAAGACCCTTTGCTCCCAGGGAAGGAGAAGGGCCTCTGTTTTTGTTTCTGAACGGCTCAACCTTAAAATTGTACCCCAGAAAGCTTCAAGAGTGGACCCTCGAAAGCAGTTGCGGGAAAAGCTGCAAGTCGGGGGAAAGGACTCACACGCAGGCAGAGAGACTCCTCTTCCTAAATGGACTGAACAATATTTGGAAGTGGGCGGCTGTCTCGTTGTGATAATGTTTTCATAGCATGAGCAAGAAGAGACTTCTCTTTCTAAATGGACTGAACAAGGTTATTATGGAAGTGGTAAACAGACTGAACATCTTAAGGGTTGTCTTTTCACATTGTCAGTGGGAGAAGGGAGGAAGGTGGGGGGAGGAGGAGAGTTCTGAAGGTGGTATAATTTTTTTTCCTTCTTCTTTTAGGTCTGTTAATAAACTTCTTTATATTCTTTCAAGTTTGGTGCCTGTTTTGCATTTCTCCTAACTCTTATCTCACAGCAGATAAACAGTAATGAGTATTTTGGACCAAACCACTACACTAGGCCATACTGCAATTGAAAGAAGACCTTCCTACTTCATGGCTGTTGTGCAATCAATGCTCATCAAGGATGGTTAAAGACACAAGACAAAACACACCCTGCATTTGAGGGTAAGGTGTATTAACCTTTCCACTTGGAATGCCTAATTGCTCAAATATTGCCAACATTGTTCAAACTGCCAGATATGTTAGGGAGCAGGCAGAACTGGAGGGACAACTCTATATGAGGGGTATGACAAATTTATTGGGTAAATTGTATGAGAGTGCTTAACCCTTCTCTCTGTTCTGTTTTTTGTAAGGACAGTTGCCAAGTAGAGTTGGTCATGACTAATTCATGTGAGGAAACAGCACGGAGAAGTTAAACAGCAACAACCAGTTTAATTTCACTTGTTACCAATAAGGCTTAACTTAAGTTTCAGAAGGAGATGAAAGGTAAATTTGCCATTTGCTCTCTATGTTTTAAAAGCTGCAAGAGAGCTTGAAGAGTGACATGCTCTGTATTACTAATGCTATCTCTGTCCTTAGAGCAGGGGGAGGAGACAAACACAATTTGATTTCTGTGTATACTAGGACAAAAATTCTCCAAAGCACAGAATTTGTGTTTTGTTCTACCCCACTCCTAGCTTTTAAAAATCATTCTAGAGGTACATTAGTTATCCCTGAAGCAGGGCAGAGCATACATGGGCTCCTATATGTGTCAATGCCAAAACTGACCAAGATGATATAAGAACGTTGTCATAAGGGAGAAGAAGTAAGCAGGAAACATATCCTGAGTATCTGAGCATCAACTCTAGCAAACAATGCATCAGGTATGAATATTTCACAGGTGGTACAACCAGTCACCAGCTACCTCTTTTTTGGCTTATCTTCTGATCTCCCCTGAATCAAAGGGTACAACAATGGTGACAGTGAGTGGATGAGGTACTGTGTATTTAGACAACATTGTAGAAGATGATTTGTCAACAGGGAGACAGAAACCTTTCATAATGCTTGGAGGAAAATTCATAGGGTAATCCCAGGATAATAGATTTTTAATCCTGGGTTGTTTCCTTGTATGATACAAACTAGTGAGTTTCACCCACTCCTTTGAACCTTTCTGTAACTCCCTTGAGATAGACCATTTCCTTTTGAAAGATGTTCAATCCAAACCGAAACATTTACCAATTCCTTCATCCCTGTGGCTAGATAGTTATTTACTAAAATAGAATAGAGCAAAACAAGAATCCTTTCAAAGGCAGTATATGGAATTGTTATCCCTTTGAGCTAACTACAGGAAGCCAAGCACATGGCTGAGCTTTTGTAAAATCAGGTTGAAACACAATTCTCGTCATTTAAAATGCTTCAGAAGAAGCCAATCTTGATTTAAATGTACACTATATGGGTTGTAGTTGAAGACCATCCAAAATGAGGCTGCCAATGGGCAGATCTGCCCTCTGCTGAGCCAGGTGAATCTCTGAAGAGGCTGAAGGCAAATGGCTCTTGCATACATTAGCAGCTTAGCAATTTTCTCAGCATCCACAAAAAAGCTGGGGGTGATCACTTGCCAGTAAAGGGAAGACTTTGCTAGCATGGGCCCAGTTATTTTCTTCCCTGGCTGTCTGTATCCAGTCATGGAGATGACAGTGTCCTAACAAGAGCCCCAGCTCCATATCACTGGATTTCCAGCTCCAGGGAAAAGTATTAGCAAAATGTGTCAAAATAAGGAAAATCCTAAAAAAAAAAGAGTAATTTGGTAATATCAACCCAGCAAAATACTAAAGGAGAGCTCTGGCAGGGTGGCAACAGGTTTCCAAGGAGCCAGAAAGCGTCATGGATGTTACAGTTTGTCAAGTCATGGGTGAAATTTCATGCCTCAGATTAAAGTCGGAGATGAGAAACTCTGGACCTTTCAATGTGGGAGAGTTGAATCTATCAAAACAGTTTCACTTTGCATCTACAGACTGTGAAAAGATGTTCTTCCTTTTTTTTTTCTTTTTCTCTCTCTTAGTATTTCATCTCACCCTTGCCCTTAGTTGTGTGGGTCCCCTCACTTATGAGGCACCATGTTTTCCAAAGAAAGGTGCTGTTTCACTGCTTCACTTCACCAGAAATTCTCCTTCTGGGAAGACTGAAGAAGCTGGTGGCCGCCGTCCCCCATGGCCAGTGTGCTGGCAGGGCTTGCAGCACTGGCAGGGATCCAGGAGCCCCAGGGATGCTCACCTAGAAGGCAAGAGGACAGGGCTGGGCACAGGGAAGGGGAGAATGAGAAAGGTAACAGGGATGGAGAGAAAGAGCGGAAGGTTCACCACCCTCCCATGCCAGTCTGCATCATGGGTGACAGGCTTCTCCTAGCAGCAGTACCATGGCTAGCAGAGCTGGTGGATTGATACATGGAAAGTGCCAATCCTGCTGTGTTGTGCAGACATACCATGGGACAGCCACAGAATGGACAAATCTTGCCAGTGCATCTGCTTTCCAAAGCCTCAGAGTTTGCCCAGGCAGCCAGTGAGGACAGCACTGAGGCAGCAATCACAGGCACTCAGAGGCTGATAAAAGCTGGAATTAAGTCAGTCAGTCCTGCATGCCTGTGTATAACGATGTGGTCTTTACAGGACACGTGTTACCTTTGCCCTTGGCCTTTGGAATCAGGAACCAAAGGAGGCTCTAATGTGTAAACCCCACACCTTGGAGGTGGTCTCTTCAAAGAGGAGGAATAGATGGAGGGGCTATCATGGCCAGACACTGGAGGGCTGCCTAGGGGAAACGTTTTCCATTGGCTGTTACCCAAGGAGTTGTGCATAGCATGGAGCAAGTCACTCAACCTGAGTTTTCACAGGTCATGTAGCATAGTTATCCCTGGTTTTGTGTTTGGTTTGAAGGTGTTCAGGATTCCCAGTGACCCCTGAGGTTAAGATAAGCTTAAGTCAAATAACATGTGGGATAAGCTGCCCCGAAAACTCTGGGCACCCAAAGAGAGTATTTGACTTCAAACTCCTGTATTTTCTTTCTTTTTCAGTCCTGCCTAGGGATACCACCTTCCTCTCCCACATGGATGCTGACTGACACAGGTGAAGCCTTCAGCCATCTTTCCAGTGAGTCTACTGAAAGCACTCAAGAGCAAACGGCCCCAGCTGGAGAGTGGGGCAGGAGCACAAAGGCCAGAGCCATGTAGCCAGAAAGGAAGATGGGGTGAGAGGGATGGCATCTCTGCCCTGTCCCATGCAGGATGAGCATTTCCTGCCTTGTGCACTGAGCAAGGTAAGAGTCCTGTGGGAAAACCAGTGTGTGACCCTGCAAGCAAGGCTGCTCCTGAAGCTATGTGTGGACAAGCTTAATTAATTCTGTCTCTTCATAGCTTTTTTTGGTGCTTGACATTTGAACCTTGCTTGTGGTGCAGTAACACAGGGAGAGAGGTGAATGTATGTGAGCGAGTGAAAGTGGTGTCAGCGTTTTGATCAGAACAAGGTTTCCATTAGATGCAGACACATGTCCAACCTGGTACCTGTTTGTTTCCAAGCAATGTGAAGGCCCACTCAGTTCAGCACAGTTCTGGGGGCCCAGGCTTTTAATACCATGTAATATTAATTTCTGGCAACAGATGAGAGTTATACACTGTGTTTAAATCTGGGATGAGTTGTTGACCAGCTGTGGTCTATGTGCAGAGATACCAAATGCTTTTCTTTGGATAGTGTCAGTTCCAGCCTGCAAACCACATGTGGGTCAGAGGCAGGACTGAAGACCAGCAAAAATAACCCATTTAATTTCACAGAGCCATGTCTCTCCTGCAGAGCATTTAGTGCAGTTTCCTCTAATGATTTAAGCATTTCAGAAAGTTCTGGGTGAGATGGCTCCTTTTTCAGTTCAGCATGTCAGTCAGTGCTGGTGGGAGGTTTCTGCCCTTCTGTCTGCACCAGAGAGGTAAATTAGTTAAGCAGAGGCATGATTTATTTGCATGCAGCTGAGGTGGCGAATGTGTTATCTCAACAGCAGAAAAGGAAATGGTTCTCTATAGATTATTAGCTACTGAAAAAGCAAAGGCATGTCTTTTGTTGCCACCACACCACTGATCTGACTGTTGAGTAGATATGGATCAATAGCTCTCTTTCCTCCTCACCCTCCTTTGCTCTTCACATTTTCACTTAGGCTGAGGTGAAGAGGTTTCACTTTAATTTATGTCATTCTTGTATTGCCAAATGGCATGCCAGCACAACCGATCCGGGCATGATCTGACTCTCTGTTGTGTGCTCTCACATGCAATCCCCTCGTGGGAAAATGCTGAGAGAAAATGGAAATTTAAGCTGTGCACCTAGCCACTGTGGTTTTTGGGTTTTTAATAGTGCTTCGTTTGTAAGGTCTTGGGGCAGAGAGAGTTTGTGTTGAGTTCAGGGTAGTCATAGCCCGTAAGTGAGGATTTCTAAATATTACGGTATTGCAGATAGTCCTGTAAGCAAATTGTTCTCTCTATGAACAACAAAATACATGCAGTTACAGATCAGAGGATCTCAGAACAAGGTACAAATATTAGTCCTACACCACAGCCTGAACAAGTCTTATACCTATTCTACAAATGAGTTGGGTGCTGTATGGGAAGGTCAACTGACTTGTTCCAGACCTCACTACTAGTTAGTGGACGTATCAAAAGCAGAACACAGCCATCTTGGCTCCAGGGTCCTTGTCTTTATTGTTTAGCTCTGGCCTTGAAGTACTGAACTTTTTAGATTAAAAATAAAAAGTTTGTCCTTAAACCACATTGTTAGATAAGCTTGATCTTGGATATATTCCCCCATGTAGATACTCATCACTGCCTTAGTGTTTAGACTGATTTAATAATTACACTGAAAATTAATTTTTTTTTAAATGTAGTAGGAATGGCATCAACTGGTATTCCCAGACTTAAACACCCAAAATCTGGGGTAAATGAGAACCTGTAACTGAACTCTGTGTCTGGCTCCATCCCTGGATATATTTTTGGAGTCAGACTCGCATGGGGTTGAGGCATTTTCTTGTGGCTAATGGATGCAGAGGGAGATAATGGACAAGCGACCGGTGGCAAAAAACTGAGATTTAGCATGTTCATGTCTAACAAGGCACTTAGAGTGTTTTGCAGGGGTGTGTGCTGCTTCAGGAAATGGGTTTAATGGTCAAGGAGGGCCCTTGTTTTCTAGCCTCCTCAATTCAGATGAATAGCTAAGATTTTGAAAGAAATTGGAGAGCACTGTGCCTCCTTTAAGGTTTGTCCCCTCCACTCCTCAGCCTTCCTCTCTGTTGGGTGCTCACTAGCAGGATAAGGATAATCCTGCCCTACACAGCAGAAGGGCCTGGGCCATGTTGCCCCTGCCCAGCAGATCTTGAACCACTTGCACCTGCAGCCACTGTTCCACCTCATCTCCTGGGCTGCTTTTTGAGGTCAAGCAAGACAAACGACAGTGCAGCAAACAACACAGTCACTCCTGAATATTGTATCTGGAGGGGATTACAAACTCAGGCAGATCTGAGGGAGGAAGGAAATCTGCACATAGTTCCTATGTAGGTCTTAACTTCATCTTAGAAATACTCAGGTATTTTATGAACAAGTCTCCCAGTGATTTGTGGCATGTGGCTCCCAAGGAGGGCAATAGGAACTGGGGTATTCCCAGGGAGCTACGCTGAAATCCTCCTGAATGGCTCCTCTCAGTCACAGCCCATGTGGGGACAGCAGGACAGCCAGTAGGGGCATTGGTGTGTAGTCTAAAAGCTGGGTGTTTATAGCAAACAGATAGAAAGATAGCAATGCTCATGTGGAAATCAACTACACAGCTGGGCACAGGAGTTACTATTGAGACCACAGGCCTTCGGAGCCAATCTAGAGCTGCTTCCCAAGGGCCATGGACATACCTGCCCTGCCCTTCCCTTGCTGCCATCTCTAATCATAGGCACAATTTTGGTCAGTGGCTTGTGGCCAGACTTGCTCAGGGCCAGCCCAGGGAAGAATAGGGATGGGCAAGCATGTCCTGCAGCTGTCCCGTTTGTAGCTGCCAGGCTGGGACCCCAGTGCTGGGACATCAGTGCAAGGGAACAGGGCTGAAGCAGGATTTTAGGACAAAGGGGATGTAAGAAAAGAGCCCCAGCCCTGGAATCCTGGCTCTGCTAGCTGGGATCCTGGCTGGGGCCTCTCACTGTGGCACTGAGGTTGTGGCTCTAGAGGCAGCTTATTGCCCCACTGACTGGGTTGTGAGGGTTTTGGCAGATTGGGATGCTCTGCTGAGAAAAAGCCCTCTGGTTGTCACCTCTCTCACTTCTCTGTGCTTAAAGCGTATTTTCTCAGTTTGCAGTGTCAGGGGGCTGGGTGCACTGTGAAGCAATTTGGATTCTGCATTGATAAGGCGAGTGCAAACTGTCCCCACAGCTCTCAAGAGCAGAATCAAACTGAAACTCACCACTCAGAGTAGAAAGCACATAACACCCACAGCTACAGACATGCACAAATTGCTGCAATATAGATTAGAAAAGGAGCCCTGTTCTGCACCCTCTGGTCTCATTAAAAACACGCACACACATCAAATCTTCACTGAATGACTACAAGCACCAGCGCGTGTTCCCTCCTAAACACCCAACTTGTAACGGCTTATTAAAAAGGCAAATTTTCACTTTTCATGTATTCTTGCCCCCCTTAGCACCTGGTTGCAATTTCTACAACATTTTTAACTTCTGTTTTTTTCATGACTGGTTGTGAGTAAAGTGAGACCTCTCTGGGATACCACCCAGCCTGGTAACTGGGTCCCCGCCTAGGGACGTGGCTCCAGCGTAGCCGGAAGAAACCAAACTCCCCTCTCTTAGTAAAGAATTTGTGCATAGGGTTTTGAGGCTGACAAGAAGAGCAAATCTGGTCTGTAAAGATGTACAGAACCTGTCCCTTAAAAACAAAAGGTCATCTGAATACACAAGGTAGACTAAGAAGGTGAAGGTGGGGGAAGAAAAACGTTTCCTGGAGTTCACAGAAGGACAGCTCTCACACAGAAAATTTTGCCATAGGAAAGCTGTAGGGAGACTGGGAACTATAATATCCAAGAAATCACATACAGAATGCTGCCTTCCACACTCCTCTTCCTGCCCAAAAGCTGGCCACTGCTTTGCTCATTTAAGTTAGGATTTAGTGTGTAAAATTCAGCTGGTAAAGGCAGGAGCGTTGGGTCTCCTTAACCCTAAGACTGGTACCACATTCTAACAGCTGAGTCCTCAGCACGGGCGAACTGGGAAAGAGGTTTTCAGCCTCTGATTTTGCTGTGCGTGGTTTCAATATTGCAGGAATCGCTTCTCTTCCCAGCGCAGTGTGGCCACTTTGGGGCAGGAATGCTGTAAGGAATCTCACTCGGTCCTTGGATAAGGAAATGATCAAGGACTTGCTTATTCACAATTAATGGAGAAAAAGAGCTGAAAGCCTTTATTAATCATTGCACAATAAGGAAGTCATACTGGTTTTGCTCCCTTCAATAGGGCTATTTTGTCACACCTACCTAAGTGGTTTGGCATCCCAACCATCTCTCCACGTGCAGCTGGGGAGGAGGAAGGAAGGCCCACTGCACCCAAATGTCACCAAGGTGCCTGGCTGACAGCTCACGGGGAGGAGGGAGCTCTGAGTGTCCATCTCCCTTTCCTGGAGGGCCAGGCATCTCTTTTTAGAGATCTCTGCCCAGTGCACACACTGGTGCTGCCTGTCTCCATGCTTTGGGAACAGGTTTCTGCCCCAAGCCCTGGTGTCAAAAAGGAGCAGAAACTCATGCATGCCCTGTGCCAGAGTTCCCCCCTGCCAGGGAGGATCAGCTCTTAGGGGTGTGTGCCACCCACCCAGTCACTGCAGATCCTTGCCCCACTACTGGGCTTCTGCTCCCTTGTTTACCTATCGTGGCAGGCAGTCTGTGTAACCCCCAGCTTCAGAAAGCAATTTGTGGCTGGATGTGGTGGCTGGCAGGTGCCTCTGAAGTGCCAGGAGACAGATGTTCAGGCTCTGGGCTTTGGCTGGCACAGGGAGCTGTATTGCTGTGCTCTAGAAAAGGGTGCCGGGGGTGATGTCTCAGGGGCCTTTCCTAGGTGAGCTTGTGCAGGCTGAAGTTTGTAGAGCTGAACAGCCTGAGCCAGCAGAGCCTGTGCTGCCTGGAGGTGGAAAGCACCATTTCATCTTTCCTGGGCTGGGTTTTCCTGTGCAGAGCACCATTCAACCAGTGCCAAGGTGCAAGCTCTCATGGTGGAATTAAGGATACTTTGACTTTGAAGCAGAAGGCAATGTCTGCTTGCACACACCTCGCAGCAGACACCTGACCTCTCTATCATGGGACAAGAATACAACTTTGCATTAGAAGGCAGCACTCAGGCAGCAATAGGGACTTGGTGAGGCTTAGTGGTCCCTCTCCCATTTGGCTGCCACAGTGGAGTGCTGGGAAATGTTCCCCAATCTCTTAAAAATGAGTGAAAGCAGAGTCATGCAGCATGTTGGAAACTCTATCATTGATGGCAGTTGGTACAAAGGTGGCCTCAACTGGGATGCAAATGTGCTCCTTGCCAGCTCTTCCATGTGCTTCCCATGAGAATGGGAAGGACAGCAGCCATGCTGGTTGCAGGATGGATCTGTTTCATCATCTCATGAAAAATTAAACACTTACGGTTTTGGGAAGTGCCATATCTTTGACAAAAAGTCTTGTTTTTCTGCTGTTCAGGCAAGACTGTGCTGAAGTTGCCAAAATGTCAACCTGTGCCCCCCACATCCCAGGCCAGGCAGCTGCCTTTTCCCTGCCAGCCTACCCCAACCCTGGGCAGAGGAGGGAAACCTCCCCCTCAGTGCCAGGGCGGCTGCTTTGATGCTGTCAGTGAGTTTTTCTTTAGCCACCATGACAGCCTGTGTTTTGCAGATACCTGCCCCATGATGGGCACATTCCTCAGCTGCACTGCATCCACTCAGCTCCAGCTCATGCAGTAATTAGCCAAGTGTTTCCTGGCTGCCTTTAATTACAGCCACAACTATTTCCCTCACTCTAATGTAACACCTCTGAATGACAGCAAAGGTTTTGGGCCGCATCCCACGCGGTCCCAGCACGTGTTGAGACGCAGCCGTGCACTGGCAGACACTGATTTGAACCCAAAGGGCTCATACCCCCTCAATGAGTCACATTTTTCATTTTCGACCTCAAGGCCATAATTGGCCACACTGGGAATTAGCGGTGTCTCCCCAGTACCCAGCTGAGAGGCACTGGGCTTTATAAACCAGCCAGAATGGCAGGATCCTCCCTAAATCTGTGCTTGAGTCTATCTCAGCTGTAATTCACCCTGTCCTGTGGCAAAGCAGCTCAGCTGGCAAGGCCACATTGCCCAACACGTTTGGCCCCTGAACATTTTCACACTGACGGCAGCAAGACGGGCATGAGGCCTGCCCGCCCACAGGCAGCCAGCGGCTCTGTGCTGGGGCACGCGCTGTCGCAGGGCTGCGTTTTGTGGCAGCTCCCAAATCGATTAGCTTTTCCCCCCTGCCCCTAGTTAACGCTGTTGTGGTTATCCGACCTGGTGGTGGTGGTGTTGCCATGGCTGAATCCCGCTGTACTGCTGCTCGGAGCACATGCCATCAGCGGCTCCATCCGGCTTGGGGGCCGCCAGAAACCAAGGCAGCAGCTGCCGGGCTCGGCCTCGCGAGGCTGTGATCTATAACGTGCATTGTCTTTTTATGTAATGTGTTTTATTAAACATCTTCTAAAGCTTACAAGTGTCCCCAGGACATAACTCTCCAGCACAACGTAACGCTCTGCCAAGTAATGAAGTATGATTTATGGTGGTAATGGTTATCCTATGTTTTTTACAAAAAATTATTACAGCAATAGCTCTGTCGAATATGGGAATATAACATGCTGCATTTGGCACGTTTATGACAACAGTGCTCTGGTTTTCTTAACTCCACAGTTCGGTGTTGGCAGTATTTCAAATTCTTGAGACAGATGTTTAAATGAATTTTTTTAAGAGGACAGTGAAATACTTTTAAAACATCATACGGCGCTGAGTGTCTCAATATGCGCAGGAACGTTATTTCTTTAACATTCAGGTAGGGCAGGGCAGCACATGGCCTCTCTGGTTTAGATCTCACGGTAAATGATGGAAGTAGCAAATGTTGAATTAGCTTTCTGGGGCATCCTGGCCTGCTGTTACTCTTGGGCTGAGGTGGGGAGGGAGGGGTGGACACTTGACCTTCCCCTGGATTTAGTGCAGTGTTCACATCTCCTTTGTGAGCACTTAACAACAGATCCACGTTTGTTTTGAATGCAGTTCCCACCATGCTGAGACAGGACTAAGTGGTCTCACACTGACATTTTGAGTGTGTCATTGTGGTCCTGGTGGTTATGGTTTCAGGCCAGAAATGACAATCATTTGGAAAAATGTAAATGAGAACCCTGGTCACATATCTCTGAGACAGATAGCATTCAAGTATTTCCATTGAAACACAGAAAATTCTTGGCTTTTTTTTTTTTTTAAAAGGTACTGGCTGAAACTGAGGAAACCTCTGTACAAAATGAAGCCAGGGTATTCAGCTCTGGCATTGCTGTTTGCAGCTTTCAATGAGGGAAAATCAGAACCCACAAAGGCAGGAGTCAGCATTGCTGAAGACACCAGTGCCCTCAGTGAAGCAGCACTGGGGCCACAACCAGGCTGCGCACCCAGTTGGTGCAGAGAGATTGAAGACAAGGGAAGCATCAGTAAAGCAATGAACACTTATATTTAATTTACATTTGACAATTTGCACATAAATAATGATGTAAACCAATACGTAAACATACGATAGTTTGTTGTTCTAGCAAAGTAAAAAGCCTGTTAACTTTGGTCAGAGTCTTTCTTAAGAGAGACAAAAAAACCCCCAAAAACACTGTTGATTGTTGCTACATTCACATGTAAAACGTCTAAGGGAAGGGGGAAACAGTAAAGAGAAGTAACAATTCTTAAAGCTGATGCATATAAATTCTTGTAAATTTTGTATCAAATACAAGAAAGCACTACAGGCAATAATAGGAAAAGTGTGTGTCCAGTGACAGAGTAGTGATACTTTGGTTTATCCTACAATTAAGTACTATATTTATGAACTATTGCTACATTTAAAAGATGTCAGCCTCACAATTTGCAGGAGTGGAAATGTTATGAACTGGAGCCCTTCAAAAGCTGTGTTGGGAGACCTGTATTTCAGGATTGTTTGTTTTTTTTACAGAAGGCATTAAAATGAAGTTTGCTGAAAAAAAAAGACCACCGAATCCTGAATTGTTGAGGTGGACTTTAAAAATTTTTTTAAGAACATAACCAGACAAAAAGGGATACATGGAGGGAGGTGTGTAATAATGCTACTTATATTCATGTGAGTTGACTGTGCAACTCGTTAGTGGCAGGGCACAATGAGACAAGGGCCTTGTCCCCCCTTGACTTCCATCCTGCCCTTACTGTGATTTGTGACCACATCACGCACGGGTCATATTTGGCTTCTTTTCAAGTTCTTTCAGTTACATTTTCTGGCTGTCTGTTGACTGACCACCAGCCTCCTTCCCTCCCAGCGCAGACTGCCAGGAGAGCAGGGGACTGAAGGAGCCCTGGCCTGAAAACAGGGTCATTCCCACCAAATTCACTGAGATGTCACACGTGGATGCATGATGATGTCACTCACGTGTTTGCAAGTCCCGGCTTCACCTTCAGCTGTGCGTGTGTATTTGCAAGTGATAAATGCCTCGGTACAACCTTCTGGTTTTGAGGTCACTGGTTATTTGCAAAACTGGGATAACATTTGATTTTCACACTTAGATGAAAAATAGGTTTTATTACATGGTTTGGCTCACAACTTAAGTGGTATAAATATATATACATATACATATATCGTATAGTGGTATAAATATATCTATAAATATACATGTATTCTTTGCTACACCTCAAACATCACCATATCATCTTTGGGCTTAGCAAAACAAAAAGATAAAAGGACGTGCATTCTATCTTTCCCTGTGCACATTTTGGTTTCTTCTCTAAAGTAGCAAAGCATTTAGGTAAAACAGCATTGTCTGCACCACTGGACACAAGCACTGAGGTAATTGTTGTTCAACAACTTTGCAATGCCCTTTTCTTCTTTAATTAAATTAACCACAAAATGTACAAACACAAATACTGAGAAAAATCTGAGTCGTACAGGAAGGAAGAAAAAAAATTTATGTGCCAGGAAAGGACTTTGCTCCCCACTTCTACCCAGGCAAAGTGGGAGAGAAAAATACAAGTAAAACTGAACCCCTTCTTTCTCAGGGAATCTGACCATCTTTTTTTTTTATCCCTGGAAGGCTCTGGCCAAAAAACCCAAAATAAAACAAAAATCAGAAGAAAGAAATCTGCCCAAACCCCCTTTTAGGCAGAATATTAATAATATTTGTGTCTTTGCTTTTAAACTGCTTTTGGAAACAAAAGAATGTGAGATTCTATTTTGGAAAAGCCACTTTAAACTCATGTGTTCCTTTGGTCTTAAAGTTACATGACAATATGTGGGGCTAGAGCTGTTTTCTAAAAACCTGTGGTATTGTCCATGGCAGGTCAGTGTTTGCTGTGCCACATCTGTTCCAGGGAGAGCTGCAGGTAGAAACATCTTTCTCCTCTCCTCTGAGAGGCAGGAGAAGTTCTTTCTTCCCTGCTTGCTGCTACTCTGGGTTGTTGGTTTGGTTTTTTTTTTTTGCTTTTCAATTCCCAGTGGGGTGATTTGCTCATGAAAGTACACAGAATTTTTTTTTCAAACCAACAGATCTAGGATTCTGTATGTCACATGTCCAACTTTGGCAATATGAAAAACCACATTTGTTTAAAAGACATTGGTACATAAAATACATTTACTGAAACCCTAATCCTGGGTTCTTAAAACAGATGTGCAGAAAAAAAATATCTACAAGGAATGGCCATAAAACAAAAAATAAAAACATTTAAAGTAAAAATTACAATGAATTTTTCCAGTCATTGTAAACATTTTCCTAATTATTGCTTTTAGAATGATTAATTGCATAATAAATTATGAAGTACTATCATTGAAAAAATAATTATGGATAGATGATTGTCTCTTAGTAACTGGCGAGGCAATGCACAGTCCTTTGCCCCTTTTTATGCCCTGAGAAAACAGTAACTTTGGAGTTCCTTCTTTCAGCTGGAGAGCGTAGGGAAACTACTGTAAGCCAAGATTGCTTTGCAGCATTGAAACTATGTACAAGCAACTGCTACAGGCACCCTGACTTGCCAAGTCATAAATAAAAAAAAATCACTTTGCCAAAAAGTCTTAAGGGTCCATCGGTTCAATTGTTTCTTGCTTGACCTTTACAGGTAACAGAGGTAGTGGGTGACTGTGAGGCAACTTCATAACTGACATATCTGACGACTCGTAAAGGTTGCATCCTGAGGAGATAAGCCCATTTCCCAGGTTCCTCTGTAGAGAGACTTTCAGATTAGCTCCTTCCATTTCCCTCCTGAGCATGGTCAGTATATCCTTCTCCACGATCGACGTTAAGTCGATATTGTCCTCCACTTCTTCCAACTTGTCAGCATTGTCACTGATATCGAACTTCTCGATCTCCTCATTGATTCGGTTCAGGTCCTCCATGGAGAGGCCAGAGGCAGGGGCAACGGGGCAGTTGCCCTTCAGGTGGACCTGGAGGCTGCAGAGGTGAATGTAGCTCTTGTGGCAGTGGATGCATTTATGGGGGCGTTCCCGGGTGTGGAGACGCTTGTGCAGCTTCAGGTGCACAAACTGGGTGAATTTGGCCGGGCAGAGCTTGCACTGGTAAGGCTTCTCTCCAGAGTGGAGCCGCAGGTGGGTTTTGAGATTGCTGGTGCTGCTGAACCGCTTGTGACAAACCTAATGTGGGGGGTGGCAGAGAAACAGCGAGTGAGTGGGAGGCGATTTTATGGTTTAAATCACAGACACCTAGGAGGAGACGGCAGGACGAAGCAGCAGCTTTCTATATCTTCACACTTTCTCACAAAGGGAAAAAAATCCCCACCTTTTTTTATTTAAATATTGCTGAATGTCATTTTGAGTGTGGCTGATGGCAAAACTGTATCAGGCAGATGTTGCTCTAGCAGGCTGCAGGCAATCGTGCTGTCTCACAGATGCTGCTGCACAAGGGCTGGGCCCAGCTGCGGTGTGGATTCTGGCCCTGAGCAGCCAAGGGTTTGTCCCTCAGCCCTCCCTGCACACTGTATGGGGTGTGCAAAGCCCTGCCATCCCTTTGGCCTCAGAAGGAATCATCTCTCTCTCTGTGCATTACATACCTGACACTCGTGGGGTTTTTCTCCCGTGTGTACCAGATAGTGCTTCTGGAGGTGAGCCAGCTGTGTGAAGCCCTTATTGCAAGTCTGGCATTTAAATGGTCTCTCTCCGCTGTGTACTCGGAGGTGCACCTAGGGAGAGACAAAGCAATTAACAATTTGCAGTTTCCAGTACTACAACAAAAGTGCTTTCAGATGTTTCCTAAAGTCAGCGGAAGAGTCCCATTGCCAAAATACAATGTTATCTAGTTAATTAGGTGGCGTCAGTATTAAAACACACAACCACGCTTTCTTGCTGGGGGATGCTGTACTAAGCCCAGACGAATAAACAGCCTAACAAGCAAGGGAGGCCTGACCCTGCTTTTCCTCGAAAATCTACAGGGAGAAACCTGAGCCTTCAAAGAAGGCTCCTGTCTTATTCTCCACTGCCTACCTTCAGATTGGAGAGCTGGCCAAAGGTCTTGGAGCAAACATTGCATTCGTACTTGATCTTCCCATTCTGCTTTTTCAGTGGGTATGGGAGGGTTTTGTAACCGGTCACATTCCTCTTACTTTTAATGAGATTCATGGCTTCTTCACCGCCGGTGGCAGCCAACACCACTGAGGTAGGTTTAGGTTGCATTATGTGTTCCGAACTGGCTGCTGTACCAGCGGTGGGGGACCCACTGGTAGGGCTGCATGGCTTGTCCTTCATGCTGGCAGCAGCGCCCGTGATAGAGAAGGCACTGTTGGGTGCTGGTATGAGGAAGTCTCTTGGATGATCAGGCTGCAGCAGTCGACGGCCTCCTTCACTGGGCAGTGAGCTGGGGAGCGTGGTAGGGTTCAGCATGTGGTGGGAAAGGCTACCTCCACTGAGCAGGTTGCCATAAAGAGGATACATCCTTGGGAAGAGATTGAAATTGTTGATGCCATTGATATTGTTCAAAGCGCTCAGGTTATTACAGCTCATATTGAATGGAGGTAACAGGAATTTGGGGTAATGGGGATTGTAGGACGGTAGAAAGGCAGGTGAGAGGTGGCCAGGGGGTGCATATCCAGGATAAGACCCCAATCCTTCTGAGCCATATGATCCATTCAAGTAAGGGTATGGCTCTCTGTGCTCTTGGGAAGTAGGTGCCAGAGGTGAAACCGTGACCCCTGGACTACTGTGGGGGCTTGAACTTTTTAAACTTTGGTCTGGGCTGCTCCTCCCGGAAGGACTCGGTGTAGTAGATGCCTGGATGGGCGAGTGAGTAATGTAGCTGGGTCTGTCCATGCCATATGCTAAGGAAGCTTTCAGATAGTCTTCTGGAATGTGAGGTCGGATTGGGTAGACAACTCGAGGGAAGAAACACCTCTCCGGGCTATAGTTCTTATGTAAATCATCCAAGTCTTTTTCTGGAGTAACTGGTGAAATGTTGGTCTGAAAGAAGTCTTTTCCTTTTGGAGGATTGGATTCCATTTTCAGGATTTCTTTCACACTGTGCTCCTTCTTTGGGATGCTTTTCTGATAAAGCTCATCTTTATCAGTGCTGTGCTGCTTTGGATTAACGTGGGTTTGTGCTGAAATACAAAGACAAAGTAATGATTATTTAGATATGTCACTGGTATTATCTCTTTTCAAAACAAAATCTAACTCCTACAAGTTTAGTGGGAAGGAAGGTCATCTCTCAGAGATGAGCAATCATTCAACTTGCCAGAAAACTAATTTTTGTGTGAAGAAATGCCTGCTGGTATTAAGTGTTAATATAAAGCACTGTTAATTTAGGGGATACAGGCCAGTACATAGAGATCTGATGATGATGCATTTGCAGAGTGCCAGTCTCCACTCTGCAAACTGATTTCACCTTTCTTTCCCCTTAAATTTGCCTGGCTTTGCTGTTGAATGTCTCTTTAAGCAGTATTTCTAATAAATGTGGTAACGAGCATTTGTTCACAATACAGGTTTAACTGAAGGACTTCACAGAACACAAGCTCCCAGAAATGTTCCTCAGTAAAATAACAAGGCATAACAAATCGGGTTTTGCCAAACCGCAGCAGTCACTTCACCAGCCAGTTCAATTACTTACAGTACCAAAAAAACCATGGCTGGCTAGGATGAAAGCCTTCTTCAAAGAGAAGGTATTCTCCATCAGTAAACAGATCATTACTCATTAAATATACTGCTTAGGAACATCTACAACAAAGCAGACTATTTACTGCAGATTTCTGTGGCATTCAGTCTATGCAAAACTCCTCTGCTTACAGCTGTACTTTATAAAAAAATGCTGAAGCAAAGTAAAAGAAAGCAAGACTGGTTGGCTCCAGCTTAAGTTGAAATGTGCTTAAAAAAAAAAAAAGGAAAAAGAAATATGTATTTAGAAGGAAATAGAAGCTAGCATGCATTCATCTCAGTTCAGCACATATTCTATTTATTTGTATTCAAAGACCTTGCTATCTGGACATAATACAATCTTAACAGCACACTGAAAGACAAATTCAGTAGAAAAACAAATCTGCCTTTATCTTTGTTACATAATCTTGATTACTTGTAAGATATTTTGTTATAGGGGGAAAAACTACAAGAAGGTTTCATTATCTTAGTTAGTGCCAGGCTTTCCCTCAGGAGGTGCAAGCCAACACCAGTAGGTACGTGACTCTAAACCATTGCAGTCCTTTAGAAACGTTTCTGCTTCCATGACTGACTGTTCTTACTTCACTATCTGAGGTGAGAAACAGTTATTTCTGATTTTTGGAGGATCATCTGAACCCAGTGAGGAACGTAAGAACAGGCAATGACCACGCAGCTTTCAACACGGATTCTTTGCTTCACTATGCACTACCCTGATGGAATCTATCATTTGGCAACATTACCCTATAAGGCAAAGAAACAGCCATTTATTAAACGTATCCAAGAAAACAGCTGTTTTCAAAGCACGCGCCTACTTACACCAACCCACTTTACAGTAGCATCCTTTTTGAAATGGCATTAGACTAGTAGCAAGCAAATTTAGTTTGAGATTTGTTGGTAATTTGTGTGTTTTCAAGCTGCAATGAAATGCAACTGAACACAGTTAAATTCAATTAAAATATTTATGATAAAACTTAAGAGTGTTGTACAGCAAGCATGTACACAGATAAGTGCACAGAGAGCTTCCCAATTAGTTCCCTCAGTATCTAAAATTTAATCCAGAGCTGTATCAAAAATAAAGTAATAACATATTGTGTTGTTTGACTTTAAAAAACATCTACTTTCTTTGGTCATTTTGTCTGTAATCCTGGACTGGTAACTCATTTTTTAAATGTCAACCAGATTTTTGGGCACAGCATAGAGGTCCTCCTAGGTCCAAGAAGCTCCACAATGGCACTGTGGATAATATTATCTGTATCTTCTTATCAGCTGCCTTTCACCACAGCAGTCTCTCAGAGCAAACATTCCTGGTGACACTATCAGCATTGGGAAGTATCAAGACCAGGCAGTATTGAAAACTGGACAGGGGGGTGAGAAGGAGGACTTGTGAAGCCTTGCAGCAGGAAAAATAAATAAATACCACCTTATCAGGCCCATATCAGTTTCTCAGTGGGGTCTGTCAAGCAGGAAGTTCAAATTGACACTTTTCTCTTTTAAAGAAAAAAACCCAGGAGGAGGGGAAGAGGAAGGAGAAATGCTGGTGGTGCTGGAAAAGTGATAGAGAAACTGGGGCCACTTCAGCTGGAGAAACAACTCCGACTGTCACAAGGTTAAACACGAGGGTGGGGATGTACGTGCCTTATGTGCAGGAGCAAGCCCAGGAGTGACAGAAAGGAAGCTCACGCAGAGATCGTAACTTTCTTTGTGCAACAATCCCATGCTCTCTTGACTGACTAAAGATAATTGCTCTTTTCTTCCCCTCTGAATTTTCCCAGTAAAGCTGTCCCTCCTACTAATTTCCATGCATAGACAGAAGTTGTGGTATTTAAAATTTATTTTTCAAGTCTAACTGTGATAGGTCTCTTTAGTTTGCAAGCTATCTGTGGTCCATAAATCCCCTCTTGGCTTTTCCCCTATTACCTGAGCACAAGGGACACTTGGGAACACCAGAGAGATCAAAACATAAACAAGTGTGTCAGCACTGTGTAAAATAAGAGAAGGTAATGTCGGGGGCCAAGGAGAGGTTCTTAAGTTTTATACTGAAGGTGGATTTAAACCAGGGCTGAAACTGATTGAGAGGTTTACAGCCTTTCTTGTTGCTCTTAAAGGAGCCATACTTCAAAGTTAAAGAGATATATTTCTTATAAATGGATGTTTTTTCTGAACTTGTGATCCTAGATATAAGTTTTTACCAATCAGAATGTCTCCCTCTCACTCTTGAAATGCATTTCTCCCCCTGCCCCCATACACACACACACACACACATATACATACTAAATATAGGCACATACTATTCCAAGATCTGTCTAGTTTCTGTGGTCAGAGAGACACACAGAAAAGAGATTCATGACAAAACAAGAACAGTGCAGCTGCATTTTTAAGTTACTGATCTAAGAAGGGTGGGGGGGAAGAAAGAAAAAAACCCCAGACGTGCCTCTTGAGGAGTCTGATCCACTTCTGAGGTCAACAGATTATTTGCTCAGATTTTTTTTTATCTGCAAACAGATATTTGCTGAGATTAGTGCGTGCATGCAAGAGGAAAAGGAACGAAACTCCTGTTACTTTTAAGTATTAATAAAACTTGAGTGAAGGGGCTGCCTGAAGTCACTCCAATGTGGGTGTTCCAGCTACAGACTGCTGCAGAGCTATAGCCTTTGCTCTTGGTTCTTGTGCTCTGAGCAGTAGCCTGACAAACATTTCATGAAAACAGTGATCTGGTTTTTTCTCTAAAAACTTGAAAAACGGTTGTAGGCAGACAGTAATTTCAATAGTAATTTCAGGAGTGAGATGGTACTGAACACTTTGAGTGGTGGAGCTTAATTATGCCGATTCACATTTTTGATCTAAATTAAGCACCTCTTTTGCTAGTAGAAAGAGAACCTCGAAGTTGTGAAGCGGGCAAAACAAAGACTGTTTCCACTCAAAATGAGAACAGAGACCAACATTTAGAAGTACATAATTTGATCATCTGTTTTCTAAATGTGTCCATGGCAGTGTGACATGCCTTTGAAAACTTTTTGCTCAGAGAAGGTCTTTCCGGGAGCCTTCAAATAATTCTCAATATTAAGACAACTTCAGGCCCTGAATTCTGATTTTGTGAAGACAACCTCTCATATCATTTAAAAATCGTTTTCCTGAGCCCTTTTGAACATTCCAGGAGGCATTTTTTTAAGCAAGTGCAGATGTTTCCTATCAACCCAAACAGAAAAGCTTCAAAACCAGAAAGTGAAACTGCCCATAAACAAAAGGGAAAACGAGCGACAGGGCTGAGCTAACGGCCAGCATATCAGGGCCAGCAGGAAGAAAAGATTAAATAGCATTTAAAAAAAAAGCGTTAAAAACTTAATCTTCACAGAACTGGAAACATTTTAAATAATGCCTTGTTAAACCTGTTAATGAAACAGAAAGATTGCCAAGTATTTTGTAAATAGTCTTCCCCCAACTTGAATTTTTTTCTGAAGCTTGACCAAAAGATGTCACCTGCCCGTACTTGACTGAGGAGACAAACATGACATGAGCAGCAGGAAGTTGCATCATATGATTGCAATATATGAACATTATTATCAAATAGTCATGTCCTGAGTCAATGCAATGGTTTGGATTTTGTTGGGCTTTTGTTGTATAGGGTTTTTTTTGTTTGGTTGGTTTTTTTTAACTGTTATCCTCTCCACCCCTCCATCCCAAAATAATCCTCCCATGTTGAGGTAAGAATTAAATTCTAAACTATGTGGAACCACCAACGCAAATTTCCTCAGTCTTTGCTAAAAAAAAAAATCACAGACTAAAAGACAATCTGAAGGAGCGGTTGAATGAGGTTAAGCACATTTAACAAATTACTGATAATTTATTTTTAGCAGAATACAGAAATCTTGTGTCACCATACTTAAAACTATTTTCTGGACAATGGCACCATCTGAAGGTGACATCTCAAATCTTGACAAAAAACATCAGGGGCCTCAAAACAGGCAGGAAGGAGAAGGGGATAATTTGGAATGACACTGAGTTTCCAGCATTGGGATAATGTGGAGTCTTGCCTCTGCCACTGTTGTGCAACTCCTTGCAGGCACTTCAACATCTATCTGAAGTTATGTAGCTCCACTCAGAGCTAATCACAGCTGTGAAGGTAGGTGTGTGCTCCAGCGTCCGAAGGACTGGGTCAAAGGCCCCAATTCAGGAAAACACAGAGGACAGGGTTAAACCCACAACTAAGTACATACCTAATTGCTGTCTTGCATCTGGATGCTTTCCTTCTGTGGCGCAAATGAACTAATGCTAGGGAAGTTACCTTTAATTTGAAAGTTTGCTGTTACAGAGGCAAGTAGATGTTACATGTGGGTGTGTAAATACATTTATGCTCTAAAGTGGTAGTTCTCTCATTTTTGAGGCCACTAATTACAGGAAATAAAGCCAGAGAAATTCCCTGATACATTTTTCCCCAGAGGCCCATCCTGCTCTGGTGCTTCAAGAGGAACTGAGGTGCTGAACTCTAAGGCTGTGATCCCCAAACCCTTGAGGCACTTAAAGCAGCTGCCTATATTTTAAGTTGGCAAGACTGGAAGGTCTCTGTAGGTGTGTGTCCCAGGTGGCCTCTCCTGTGCTGGGCTGGGCAGGCAGCCAGCCAAGGTGCGACTCTTCCAAAGCCTCCCACGGGCACCAGTGAGCACTGCACGCCCAAGACACAGTGAAGGGAGAGATCTGGGTGCAACACATCACAGCCACTGGCAGCCTCCCGCCCACACCAGTGTGTATCCCATGGGAGGAGGCCCTGACTTCAGCATGCCTCTTGGGACCTGGACTCCAACTTTCCCTCCCTCCTCCTCAGTGGGTGCCAAAACCAGCAGCCATGAGCTGTGAGAGGTGGTGATGCTCCCCTGCTCCTCTGAGGGAAGCCATACCACTTTGAACACCAAATTATTAACAATCCATTTGGCTGGAGAGGACTTAACTGACTTCCTAGCAGGTGGGGGATCCCCTCAAGCAAGACTGTTTTGATGGGCCAAAGCCCTACGTCTGTAGCAGGTGCAGGGTGCCAGTGAACTGGAGACAAACCCTTTGTGCTTTACTCATGGATGAATGCAGTGCCAGGGTACCTTGGCCAGGCTTTGTGAGAGAGAGAGAGGCTGGAGAGGCAGCACAATGCTCTCTAATTTTAGATTTAACTAGTGGCCTGGGAGAAAGGAGCAGAAGAAAGCTAAACAGTACTGGCATTCATGGTAAACTCATCTGGTTCCAGTACTAATGCTGGAAAAACCACCCTTGCTTGCACCATTGCTGCAGGGACTTTGGCAAATAAGGATCTTTGGGAGACTTCTGGATTTTTCTTCCACACTTTTCAAAAGGTTAACTTTAGAAAACCTCAACCCTTATGGTACCTGTAGGGTTTTTGGCCCAGCTGCAGGCTTTAGGCCTGAATGTGCTGGTCACAAGAATGAGGGAAAAGAAAAAAATGTGTGAAAATTTTTTCTCATTTTCTGAACTGCTATTTTCTTTAGGTGGAAGGAGCTAACATAAAATTTCTAAATGGTTTAAATATAATTATCTTAAAAAAGAAAAATGTCTGTTTCAACCTCAGCATCTGGAAAAACTGCAAACGTTAAGGCTGAACTACAAAATTGTGGCTCAAGTTCCCATTTCTTTAAATCCTTGTATTGAGCCTACTGCTTTTACTAAAATCAGTTATTCTGCCATGTCTAGACACCCGTAGTTTTGACCTGATTAAGAGTAACTGGACAGAGTAAGAAACACTTTACAAATACATTCATTGCTACTTCTGCAAGGAAGCCTAAGGTGCCAGCAGATGCAGGAAACCGATCCTGCGTTTGTGTGTCCTCCTAGCTAGTGGCCAAATGTGCCTGACCAGATCTTAGCAAACTCCTCATCCACCAGAGCCCTACATGCTGTTGTCTCATCTCACCTGCAGGTCTTACTGAAAAGCCAACAGTTCATCATATCAGGAAATAAAACTGCACAGAGAGTGGCGAGATGACATATGTGCAAAGATGACAGAATCAGTGAGATCGTTTTTGAACAGAGAATATAGCTGCGTAAGACATTCCCTCCCTCTCTTCCCTCTGTCATTAAGAGACAACAGGTTTTCTTCTATTAATTTGTAGGAAAAGACAAAAAACTAGGGAAAGGGTGACACCCACAGAGGACAGATGTACTTTTGATTAATCTGAATGTGTGATATCATTTTTGTAACATGGGATGACAATTCTAATGATCCCCAAAGTTACAATGATATTTTTTAACCCATTCTTGTTGCCAAATAACCATAAATAGTTCTTTATATTAAAAAAAAAAAAATCCTGCTTGCAGTTTGTCCTTCAAGTTTCGGTGTAGTCACTGGCAGAAGGACAAAAGAATACTCTGCTCTATCTTAGAGCAGCAGCAGGGGAAGCAGCCTAAGAGTCCACTGAGAAGTCAGCATGAATCTTTCCTTCTCTAGAGGGGCTCTGGGTGAGGTATCAGGCAGTGATTAAGTGAGAAGTAAAGCACCAAGGCTGGAGATCATCAGAAATCACAGAGGAACACAAACTCCTGGAAACACCTCTTCCCTCTGCTACCAGTGCTATTATTTTTGAACAGAAAATGAAAGCTGCAATATAAAGCCAAGAAATGAGGACAAAGTACACTGACCTTAAAACATAAGTAACCAGATGAGAAGACCACAGGAGGTTTGGTCCCATTAGATAAATACGTGTAGATGCAAGGCTCAAAGTGCATTATGCAGTAAACATGTATTTTGTCAGACACCTAGACAGAGTCATGGCACATTGCCACTTCCTGGTACAGCGAGGGCAGCCCTTTGGGAGCATGACTGGACAGCCCAGCCTTTAGTATGTGCTACCAAAGCAGACTTTTGCTCAACACACTGTGAGATCTGAAATTGGAAAGTCTGAGAGTGAACCAACAGCTATGGTTAGGAAGACAGAGGTCAGGTTGTCTGTCCAGAATTTCACCAGATAAGACTCAGAGTGTAAACAAGCAACTGCTCAGATTTTATAACCTCTTTCCATTTGAACAGGCACAGAGTCTTGTGTTGGGTTTTTAATTCCCCTTTTTAACATTCTCTTGTGTTGGGCTTTTTAATTCCCCTTTTTAACATTCTCTTGTGTTGGGTTTTTTAATTCCCCTTTTCCACTCCAAGCTACCTCCTGTGACACAACAGATGATGCAGCTGTGTAATTATACAACTTATTATTAGATCGTATAGGCAGAAGAGACATTACTAGCATTCCTTGTTTATACTGTAATGCACTTACTGAGGTTCATCATTGTCAGCTCTCTGGAGGAGGGATAGTGCAGCCTCTCTGCAAAGTCTCGGCAATACCACACAAGCAGCTCTTGGTTGGCAGGGATGGGCTTGATGGTATAGAAGTAGATGTTCATTCCATTCTGACAAGCAGCCAAGTTCTGCTCCTGAACAGAGTAGCCGGGGTTTACATAACGCATCCAGTTGCTCTTGTCCTCGTTAAATCCATCAATGAAGTGGTGAAGTTCACCACTTGAGTAGATCTGGAATAGAGAGGAAGTGCTTATGAATATATATAAATATATATATAGGCACAATACGCAACACGTATGCACAGAGTCCAGAGGGGAAAAATGATAAGCTCCCCCTTTTTTTTTTTTTTTTAAAGAGCATATATTACTGAAGTAAAGAGTTCAAGCTGTGTTCCTGCCTTTCCAACTATGACATCCTCTGATTTAAGAAGGTATTCAAAGGCAAGTTCACAGTCACCTTTTCCATTTCATCTTAGCCTATGTCTCAGCTTGGGAAAACAAGACCCAAAATCTGAAACGCAGAGTACTCTCCCTGTGTGAACAGTCTACCTTAGAGTCCTTTTCCTGATTCTCTGATCAACAAGTGGGTGACGCTGATGACTGCAGGTCTGAGTGCATGCTTGCATTAATGCTTTGAGTCACCTGTGTATAAGACTGGCTGGCTGCACTACGTCAGAATCCTTCTCACCTCTTTCTATGGCCTCTGTACTTGCAGTTTCCTACCACCTCCACCCAAGGTTTAAACTATGCAAACATCCTCCACCCCCCCCAGAGTCCTAAAGCAACACTTGCTCATAGTTGAACTGTAACCCTTTTGTAGGAAGGCTGGGTGAGGCAAAGATGAAATTCACCTGCCATAACTGAAGGAAGACCTGGAGAGGGGTTAACCCATGAAAAGTCATTTTTCCTGCCAAGGGACATGTTCTGACTTGCCCACGGAGGGGCAAGAAAACATGAATATGAAAACTGCTCAGCGGTTTCGGGGGAAAGAAGTTCCCATCATTGACAGAAGCTACTGTTTCTCGAAATGGTAAGAATAAGAGAATTATTTTTAAAAAGTCAAGAGAAATCCAGGAAACATGCTTGTTAAAAACTCACTGCTTACTCTCAAGGGGAACTAGTTCCGTGCTGGATGAAATGACCAGGCAAAAGCCAGACCTTGAAGTGGGAGCAGCTTGCACCAGCAATGCACCGCGCTGAGCAGGAAATGCCTTTCCAAAGGGGAGACAGAGCTTATCTCATAGGGAAAACACTCCACAGGATGTTGCTGCCCGTGTGCCCTCACCACTCTCGCAGCTCCCTGGCCGGGCAGCGCCCTCCGGCCGGCCGGGACCCTCCTATGCTCCCCGAAGCCCGGCGGGCAGAGAGGCGAGGCGGCCTGGCCCTTTAACGCGGGCCGTAAACACCAGAATCACTTTCTTTAAGAGTAACTTCCTGTAAACTGAGAAGGGGGAAATACATGTGGCCTCATCAAAGCGGCTTGCGAGAGATTTTGCGGTGTGTTTGTTATGAGAAAATGGAAGGGAGCCGGGCGAGTTGTGCTGCATCAAGAGGAGCCTTCGGGTTTCTCTGCTCACCCCGGCTCGCAAACTTCCAGGAACGCGGGGCTCTGGCGCTTGACGCCTGCCACCACTTCCCAAACCAGCCCTCCACCGCTCCCACGTCAGGGCCACAGCTCCGACTCTCCGGCAGAGGCACCCACCAGGCTCCCACCTATTCTGGGGAAGGCGCGACCAGATGTGCTGAGTCACGGCGCGTTCCCAGAAATGACGCGGGCCCGGGCGGCCCCGCTCCCCTGGCGCGGGCAGGGCGCAGGCAGCGTCCCCGGGCGCCTGGCAGATGTTCCCGCTCCTGCCAGCGAGCCCGGGATGCCTTTAATAACATGTGGGGAGTTATCTCCCACGTGTTATTATTTCCTTTGCATATGCAAGCCTGTGTCAGACCCCTAGGAAGGAATTAATTTTCAGTGCAGCAGTCTGTCTTGAACGAATCAAGAGATTATAACAGGGAATTTAATGATGCCTAGATGGTTCCTAGGATATTATTTCTGAGGATCCCTCCGCATTAAGGCTTAAAATCACATCGTAAGAATGATGTCATCTTTCTCACTGCAATGTAGGAATGAAGTCCTGCAAGATGGTTAGCAGCCCCTCTTCCCTGTGTCTTCTGTCTTATGAACAACTGGTGGGGCTAGGGTCAGCATACTGGTCTCTTCCTATACTGGACACAAGCTCCCTAAAAGTTCAGCAAAAAGAAACATTTTGTGGCCTTATTAATGTGAAAACAGTTGCCTGCTGTGTAAAAACGCACATGCAAATAACTGCCTGTGCAATGCTGTATTACGTCGTACAAAGACGATCTGAGAAAACCAAAATGATTCAATTAGGTAGGAAGAAAGGGGTGTGGGAAATGCTGGTGCGTGCCCTGGGTTTCACCTGGATATGAGGTTGGGATATTACTAAGGCAGGCAGGCACCTGAGCGTAGAGGCTTGGACACAGTCCCATATCCACGGAATTAGACACAACCTACATGGCTAGAAGGCAGCAAAACAAATCCATGGAAGGAGATGGGGCTGAAAGAATGTTCTCTAACAATTAATAATGTGTCTGTAAGGAAAATGAGGATTATGTCAGCTGATAAACTGGAAGCATATTCCCCAGCACAGACTGCCCAAGCCAAAATATATTGGCTGCTGCTCCCTTCCAGTTTATGCTATGGAGTACAAATTAGGCACCACCTCTGGTGTTTGTCTCTTTTCCCTTTGCTAAGATCCATGAGCTGTTCTTTTAACAATTCTGAGGAGGCCTAGAAAAATTTATTACTTGAATGATATACACTGAAGACTACCACTACTGTGTTACAGCAGTTCTATACAAGACCTAGGAAAAAATGTCACAAAATATATCATAATTCCAGAGTGAAACCTTATGCAGTACTTTCACAGCTTCTTCATAGTGGGAAAAAACAAGGACGTGATACTTGCATAAATCAGAATGACTTCCCGCTATGAAGAAATGCAAAATAACCTGCGCCCTTACAGCAAGCAGCACAACTATTTCTGTACAGAATCAAGCACTGATACATTTTAGAAGACAGAGCCAGGAAGGGCTGTGCATCTCCACTGCTCTCTCCACCCACACAGTCCCTACATCCAAGATAGCCAGGCTTTTACTTGGCTTAATTCACCCACTGGCCCTGTTTGTGCCTGGCCACATACAGAGGTTGTTCCCTGCATCATGCAGCAGGAAGTGACCCAGCTTCTCAGCCGTACTCATTTAGTGATCTGCTTACTGCAACAACGTGGTGATGCTTTTTCCTGCTTACCCGCCAAAAGTATTTTCTGTTCGCATTCTTGGGAACCGTATCACTGGTATAGATCTCTCCTACCAGGGGTCCAAAGCGTGTTCCTTTTGGGATGTACTCTTTGCTTATAACTCCAGTGACCTACGAGAAGAGCAGCACAGGATCAGTCCATTGCCAGTAGAAAATGAGAAGTCTCCCTCTTCTCCCCTGTCCCCCAAATGTAACACGGTAAAGCAATCAGTGGAAGAATTTTTTTGTGACAGGTCAGCAAAACAGAAATAAATAAATGAACAATCGTGTTGGTTACAATACAACCAGCTTTGTTAGGTACTAACATTTTCCTAAGACATATGGAAGTTAATGATGAATACCACCTTAAAAATGTGCTTTTTGGAAATACATTTACAAGAAGAAACAGTAAGCAAAATGTACAGAGACTGTCAAATATCTTCAGAAGTTATTTTTCCTATCAAAGGCAACCCCCAAAAGTCTAGTTCCAGCAAACAAAAATATGCAGTATCTATCAATCACTTCACTGCTACAGAGCTTGCTTTTCTAATAAGTTAGAAACTGGAATGACTGCTCCTCCAGATCAAAATGAAACCACCCTCCACCCCCCTCCATTCTTCAGTCTATAACTGCCCTAAAGTAGCTAAAAGGAGAACACACAAAAAAAAAAAGAAAAAAAAAAAAAAAAAGAAAAAAAAAAAAAGAAAAAAGAAAAAAAAAAAAAGAAGACAACCTTCAGTTCTCTTACCAGCATACAGTGGCATACTAAACAGAATATGAAGTGACTCTGGGACATGTACTCACAGGTCACCTTCTTGTATAAAAAGGAATCATCAGTTCCGGTAACATATATCAAGTGGGTTTGGTCAAAAAAGGTGTAAGGGTTTTGTAGAAAATGCTCCACTATGCTAGGTCTAAGAAATGTACTCTGGTTGTTCAGCTTCCTTCTTGACAGTAATTATACCAAAAAAAGTCACTGACCACAAATCAGGAAGCAATTCATCATTATTCAGAAGAACGTGCCTTGGAGTAACCCTTTGCAAAACACTGCTGAGTTATTGGTTTTGTCTCTCTGCTTCTCACCGATTTTCTTAAATTTAATGTATCCAAACAATGTTAGAAACCCAACAATTTTGTAAACCAAAAACCCCAAGCCTTTGCAAGATTGATCCTGCTGCTCAGATGGTGGGGAAAAAAAAGAAGGTAAAAAGCCCATTAATTTGGTATTATAACCAAATATATTATAAACTGTCATGGCAAAATGTATTAAGCTTATCCCCTTCACACATCTTGCCACTTGTCTTTTTGCTTGCCAGGATTTCAGAACAAGACAGGAACACCAGCAGTAGTTGAGGAAGACTGAGAGCTGGGATTACTGTTGTCTGTACCCCACAAGGAATCGATGTCCTTACCAAAGCAGATTAGCACTCATCAGAATCTACAGATAGCTCACTCCAGTGAGCTTTTCTATTTCTTTTAACAGTCCTTCTCAGCAAAGGGTGGTAAAAACCCTGGACTGTACGTAGACAGCACTTCACAAATGAGCTAAGCCTTCTGATTTTCTCATGCTACATTTTCTTACATTGTACGATCCTTAATGTGTAAGTGAAGAGGCAGACATAAATCCTTGCCTGTGTACTGGTCAAGATTAAAACTCCCAGTAAAAAATGAACACCTAGCATAATTTCATGTTAAATGTCAAAATAAAGGGGACAAATAACAGCCATGAATTCAAGAAATCACCTGGAAACAGATTGGTGGGTGTACGTGGTGGCTGTTTGTACTTGTTTGCATTTTAACATGTGTTTTCAGCACACTACAAAGAAAAAAAATTAAAACATCAACAGGAGAGGTAGTTAAATGCTTCATTGATCTGTGCATCTGGACTGAAGAGAGAGAAGAGGGACTTCCAGAAATTTTCCTATACCTACCATATGCTGAAACAAGCTCAGTGGCTCAGTTTTATTTTTGTCTTGCTTATACATGTCTCATAGAGAGCTGAAAAAGGCAGATGTTCTTCTCATTTTCCTTATGTATCTTCATTTACATCCATCTGCCCTCTCAAGAAAAGTTCACAACCAAGCTACAAGCACACCCTACCAGTTTTACTGCATGATAGCTTGAGATTTTTCATGGTTTTAAAAATACCTTGGCCCTAATTAAAACGACTAATGAAATTCTCAGAATCTCTAGAAATCACTCCTTGAACTAGTCAACTTGAAACAGTCTCTGACACAGCAGATACTTTTTGATATCCACCTTACAGACAGCATTTGTATTCAGCTATGCCAGGGGAGAAGCAAAGATGATTTCTCACCCTGTACCCATCAGAATTTGGCAGAAGAGGTTCTGCACATCTGTGTGTGCCAACGCTGAAGCTTTGCTAAACCAGGCTATAAAGCTGTCCAGACGACTTTTAGCTGACGGTAGCTCTCTGGTCAGCAATTCTCGGCCTCCACTGTTCCCTCACCAGCTCAGCTGATGAGGTCGAGGAGGGGCACCTGCCAGCAGAAGGGTGCCAGAAGTGCCAAGGCAGCCTGGCTCCAGACTGCCGGCAAGCCCCCTGCCGCAGCCAAAAGGGGCTCCTGCCCCGCCGCAGCTTAGCGGGGGCGGCTTAAGAGAAGGAAGCAGGGAGCTGCCGAGGGCTGGCCGGTAGGACAGCGGCGCAGCTCCGGGTCCGGAGCCGGGGGTGAGCCGCCCCCGGGCTGCCGGAGGGCTGTGCCAGAGCAGCACTTCGAAGCTCTGTCCGCCAGGTGTCCTCCAGCGCGCCGCTCCGCTCGGCGCGGAGCCCTTCCCGGGAGCCGCGGGGAGCCCGGCGCGGGCTCCCAGAAGCGGAGCCCTTCTGCTGCCGCCGCCCGGGCGCTGCCTGCGGGGCCCGCACCGCGCCGCACGGCAGCCACTGCTGCCCCCGCTAGTTCTCTCCACAGGCGCTTACCCCCTCTCCTTTCAAAGCTCCCGGCACTCCGCCGCGTCCCTCCTCTCAGTGCAACAGCATTTCCAGCAGGAAGGTGCAGCCCGGCGTCAGCCGGAGCCCGCTGCCCCCTGCCCGAGCGGGGCCGGCTGCGAGCGGCGCTCGGGCGCGC